>NW_009230013.1:3764-16560 GCF_000690835.1 Fulmarus glacialis
TTTGTCACTGACCTGAGCAATAGAAGTAACGAAGTCTCTGAAGGTTCCTTAGAATAGAAAACCAGCAAACACTGATGAAAGCATAAGCAAAGCATGATACCTTATACATCATGCTATGATCCAACAAGGAAGCAGAAAATAAATATTGATCTAAACGAGAGTGTAATTGATACAGAAAGCAGAGACTCAGTTCCTGACGAGATAAAGAGAAGTACAGTGTTGAACACGTGTTTGCAGACTGTTTATATTTGCCTTGGCGCCATTTAGCAGAGCACCCTAAGGCAGCAGCTGCACCGATTAAAGTGGTGGGCACAAAAGGCGGTGTGGTGGGGTAGCCAAGCTACTTAAACAGTGAAATGTGTAGACAGTGCAGCACTGTGAACATGAGGACGGATCACCAAAGAACAGCAGAAATCTGTTTGCCATCAAAGCAGAGCAGGGGAATTTGCAAACCTACCTGCTGGACACAGAGGCCTTTTTTCCTGAAGTATTTTATCTGCAGTATTTTCATATCAACATGTATGTTCTCTGAAACAATAATCATCATCCACAGGAGGAAATCAGAGTTCCCCCGAAGGAAGAGAATCCAAACCATTCAAAACATGAATCAAGTACATGTGTTTTCCCTTAGAATAAATTATTGTCCAGGCTTGGCCTGTTGTGCAATGCATCTAACTTAGCCAGCAATATCAAACTGTCATAAGATAAACAATGCCCTTCAAATAGGTGAGGAAGAAACAGTTGGAGATAGAAGTTGATTCACGTATTTAGTTGCCTGACATAGGAACTGATCTCACTGAAACTGTAGACACTCGGCCACACGAGGCAAGAGGGGAAATCCAGTCTGCCCTACCTGAATATCTTTATCTTTCCATTGATTATGCAGAGAACTGAATCCAGTCCATCCACAAAATTAGCCAGTGGCTGAAGTTGTAGACCTGGTAGCGAGAGACTCCCTTCAGCCTAAAGAGAGATTATCTAATCGCTAGTTCCTATCATTGCCATTATCTGTAACAACAGTCCAATATAGCAAAGCATACATGGGCCAGGCATTAGATCTCTCCACCTATCTGAAGGTCTTTGAGCCCTACAGTAGTCCATTCTTTTTCTCTCATGCCCACAAACATGTCAGGCTCAGGAGAGAGCTGGAGCAGATTTCTAATTCTTCCTTTGTTTTTTTCTGGCACGCTGCAGGGACATGTAGCTTGTCCCAAGTTGGGTACAAATGAGAAGCATGTTTAAGTAACTGATGGACAACCATGTGGCTGTATTTCTCAATATGAACTCAAAAGGGATGCGGTCACCACAGCGCAGTCTCTCAGATGCGAGGGAAAGGAGAGCTGTGTGCAGCATAGGCAGATGAACGAAATATCAACGGGCAAAGGAAAATACGGTATTAAACATAATTGAGGAAAGAGGTAAGGAACCTTCCCTTTTGTTTCCCAGATCATGGACAAAGACTGATCCCTTCAACAGCAGGACACATCTACAAATGCAGAACTGCACTGGAGAGCTGCTGGAGCTCCCTCGTTCAGGAGAGGGAGACATAGAAATTGTGAACGCTCTGTAAAAATTTGTCATTGTAAGGAAAAAAGGAGTTCTTTTTGTCCTGTTCCTAGCACAGTTTCTGACACTGTCCTTCCTGGCATCGGCATAATGAATGATGAGAAATTTCTATGCATGAGTTTTCATGAGTGTTAGGACAAAAAGTAAAAGAACCATCCACTGAATTGCTTGCTGGAAGGAGTTATTGACACTACTCCACTCTTTTCATGTCTGACATTAGGGGCTGCAGCCCAACCATTACAGATATTTCGGTATTTCCCACTGAAAGCAATACTTTGAGGACTCGACCCAAGGTCATAATGCTAAGGTCACTGACAGAAGCTTTTTCTCTGTTGTATATTATGTATATGTCAGATGCTATAAAACAACAATTTGTGAATAGCCCAGGTAAATGAGACAAAAAACAGTTAAAGGAATTAAAGAGCTTAGTAAGCAGAGACAGTGCCAAGAGTTGTTTGGTTTTTTCAGTGAGAGCTCCCTACATGCCAGATTTCATTATCACTAACCATTTCTACAGCAGAAGTGATCAAGAAGAACAAAGATACTTATTCTCCTTTTTTTTCCCCTGACCATAAAAGTAGCCAAGGCTTACCCAAGACAGAACTAATTCAGATCTAGCTTGAGTACCCTGATAGGCAATTTTGCTGTGCCATTGAGACACAACTGAGATTTGGAAATGTGTCCTCCCAGGTGACCCACTTTTGCTTTTTCCTCCTGTCTAAATAAAGAAAAATATTTTCTTGGTAGAGACCACACCAGGAAAACTATCCATTCTTTAGCTCCAAAGCCGTGCTTTCTACTTCAGAAAATTGTATAAATTTCCTATATGCTCTGGTTCTGAGAGTTTATTAACATGAGTATTGCTGAAGACAGCTGTAATAGGACTTAATTTTTTTACATCTAGGAATGCAATTATTCTACAATGGATGTATAAAGTGACTATTCAAGACTGAATTCGAATTTTGATGCCTGATGATAGGCATAGCGAGTGGATTTCAGCTCCCAGTTTAAAAGACCTAAATGTAAGATGTCTACGTGTATTTACACAATCTATATATGTCTATGTGTGAGATAGATAGCTGTCTCTGTTTCCAAGGTAGTCAATGAGATTTCCTCAGCGCAGTGAATGGACTCTAAAGAAGGGTAGACTCTAGTCAAGGGTTTTTCTGCTCACCTCAAAACAGACACCAGGTCAGCTTTGCCTCAGGTCAGCTGAAAACCACTCCTGATTCCACTGACTCTGCTGACTAGCTTTCCATAATAGAGATTACATTTAAGAGCCTTAATCTGCAAGTTGAATCCAATCCTTTATCACATATGGGTGATATGCCAATAAACAGAAAGTGAAAACTAGTTGGGCTAATTTCAAAAATTAGCCTACTGTCAATGAAGTGAATAAAATAGTAGGTAGGTCAGACATCTACTGATGAAAAATAACCTGTGTGTGGACATGCTGGTTTCTGCACGTGCAAGTTAAGCTGCACTGGTTTAACTTTCTACTATGATCACCACCCACATAAACAGCTTGATCTTCTGAGGTGCTGAGAATTCATACTTTGTGGAGCCAAGAAAAGCTGCAACAGTACATCAAATCTGAAAATTGGGACATTTATTTAGATTGCTATGCAGCAATGTTGATTTAAATACCCAGCTTGAAAATGTTGGCCACAGCTTCTTCAGCGAGGAAAGAAAACACTACCTTACCATAGCCAGTGAGAGGCTCTTTATCTGGTCCTACGATTATTATTCCTTGTTCTTCTAGTTAACATGTTCTTCCAGTTAGCATCTTTGCTTTTTTCTAGTTTTTTCCCGACAGTTTCTGGCGTGACGTTCTGCTGATTGATATCAGCGATGGCCCCTCTTTGACACTTTTGGCATTTCCAGATCTTTTCTCAATATGTCATTGCTGAAGGTAGAGATTTGCACCACACAAAAGCCATGTTCTCCCTTGCCTTTTTCCTTGTGCTATCATGTATACCAAGAGTTGGAAATGATTGGGTAAGTCGAGACCTCTGATTTATCGTCATGTTACATTTATTCTGCTTAGGTGTAAGTGACTATACAAGCAGTGTAAGTGACCACAGAGCAATTGAAAGCAAGGCTTTTCCAAAGGCATTTGCTGTCCTCATTTACACTCAGTCCCCCTTACTTATCGCTCTAGTGTATGAAAGATTTTAATCTGGAAGGAATTTACAGTTGCACTCACTCTAACATCTTGTATACTGCAAGAGTAAAGTAGCAAGGCCTATCTATGAATGAGAATTATGTCTCAAGTCTTTTTTTGGCAATATTTTTTTTTAAAAAAAAGGGTAGGGAATGGATTCTTTTTTGCTATACCAATAAAAAATTAGCAACTCCAATAAAGACAGTGAAGGCAAAATAAACACAATCTTGCCTTAGGATGAAAGGTGCTAAATAAAACACATACAACTTCTTTCTTCAGGTCTTTCTCTTCATATCAATATCTAGTGGATGCCTGTGCTGAACAAGCTGTTAATCTAGAATATCTTTCTAAACAACTTGGGGTTGTTTTTCCCCAAAGGAAAAATATTCACTATGAGTTGTTCACATTTTTTTCATATTTTTTCCCCAGCCAAATTATTAGTTTCAGGTCTGATCTGGGCAACTCACCAGCTCTTCAGCTACATTAACATGTTAATTTTTGAATAGCCACTTGTACTGCACAGAGTTTGCACAGAGATCTCCAAAAATATTTCAGTTAAAGGCTTTACTTTGTACTTGGAGCATGGGCCTTAGAGGTAACAATCTACTATTTAATAAATTAAAACACATAGTGCTGTACTTTTGTACTGCAAATGAATAAGAACATATTGTAAATAATAAATTAGAAGAGAGACTGACAACGTATCTACTGCACATCTTAAATCTTGCATTTATATTACACTAAATGGCTACTCTGTGGCTTGTGTCATGGAAGTGTAGAACAAGGTACATTAAAATGAGTTGTGTTAAAATGAGAGTGCCATTGGAAAACAAAGCCCAAGTTTGTTTCCCGTATGCATTCTTGATAATCTGGAGTAGCTATCAAATCACTGGAGTTGCTATTCATTATTAGAGTTACAAGTAAGAGCAGAGGATGGCGTAGAATAATGGTCTAATTGTCCTCTATGGAGGCATCTGAGCCATTCTGCTATTCTTTTTTAAATAAAAAAAAGGACTGCTCAGGGGCAGCGTTTCGTTAGTTTTCATTTAAGAGAGAAAGCAACAAAACATTAAAAAACAGAATTAAAGCTATTTGTTTTAACCCCATTTACCCATCTGAAGTCAGATTTAGAGCAGCAAAATCAAGAAATCTAGAAATCAGCTTAATCAAAATTAATATAGGTTCAGATGTTGCAGGAGCCGCAGAAATTCTGCTATTAGTTCTTAAAACGCTCATTTTCACATAGAACGATGACAAGACAAGGCTTGCAGAAGTCATTTAAGAATGAATAGGTTACTGATTATATTAATTAATCCTGCCTCCAACACGTATTAGGTTTCAGTGGAGTTCTAAAGAGAATCCAACTCAGGTGGCAGCTGGCAAGGACGAAAATACTGCTGTGGAAAACTAGGCAAAGCAGAAAACGGTTGCACTCTTCAATAAATAACATAGGGTCCAGTATTTTTGGAATATATTCCTAATATATTCTGAATCCCACCTCAGGACTGCCTGAATCTGGGCAGGAGGGAACATTTTCCGTGCTTTCCCTTCTGCAGTGGTAGAGGCTGGAGGAGCATCTGCTGAGGATGAGACCATAGGAAGTAAGAGACTTCCTATTCAGACATCTAGGGTCTAGCTATCCCTGGAATGTATTGGACTTACACAGGGAAAAGTAAACAGCCAGCACAAGCTGATTGGATAGTTTCCTATTCTAGTTTATGCTAATCTCTCCTTACATCATTCATAAACTCCCATGGGATTACACAGTGATGTAGAGAGCTCTACACGTATGGGAAAATCAGATTTTGCTTCATTAACAAGTATCTTCATAAACCTGTTATTACAAAGAAATAAAGTGGCATTAGAACTGATGAAAGACCAAGGAGAAAAAATACAGGCAGAGCCCCTGCTGCAGTGTACCATGCCAGCAAGGAGTGCCTAGAGCTGGTACAGGCACATTGCTGTTTCTAAATGTGAGTGTTTTGGTTTAGGAATATGAGGGCCCTCTTTCTTCCTTGTTATAAAACACTTGGTAAATAAGCTGAGTTAAGCAAGCACAAGAAATATGGTTTGATAAGAAGAATGTTTAGATTATCCGGGATCTGGGCATAGAAAAAACCCTCATATCTCTTTTGATTTCATCTGAAAGAGCCAGGAAGCTAAAAGATGTGTTAGGCAACTGGAAACTCCCGAAAACCTTTAACTAAAATAGCTACTAAAATTTTAACTTTTTTTTTTTTTTAATATTTAGGCACCAAATCTAAGTCTCGTTGTGTTATTGAGGTTATTTCCAAGTTAGCTGCCACAAGGTACCATAAAATTGGAAGGCTTTAGGGCTTTTCTGCAGTAAGCCTATTTAGCAGGCATCAGCTGCCAAATAGGACCAAAATATGGAGAGAAGATGAAAAACAGAACAAAACTTGAAGTTCCTCCCTCTCACCACACTCAACGCTAGATGCACTGCTTTTTGTCATTGTCCATCAACAGGAGTAGAAGATAATGTTCCACACAGCATTAAAAAAGGACACTGTCAACCTAGCTTTAATAAATTAAATCAAAATCTAATAAAGCTACTTTCTCAAAAGGGCACCTACCTCTGAGATCATCTCCTCTGTATTCTTTCTCATTATTTAAACTAATTTTATCTAATTTAATTTTTTTATTACTTTTTCATTCTCTGCTGCTGTGAGACCATTTCTTCCCCCTACGCAGATGCAAGCAGCCTGCAAAGATTCCCCTGAGGATGCCTGGAAGTAGGATTGAGATCTCGGGGACCCTTAATGCACAGCCATCTCACTGTGAGAGCTTTATGCACCCACCTGTGTCTGTTCGTTGCTTCTCCTCTTCCTTAGCCTCAAGCAAAATGAGGCAAATTGGGAAAAACACTTAAGTCTGATGTTGTAATCCTTAACTGCCCTTGCTTAGTTGCTGCATGACATTAGGACGCTTAAAGACGTTACAAAGGGGGGTTGAAACCCCTGAGGCAGAGAGGAGTCTGTAGTATTTGCATCCTGAATAGCTGCTCTGTCCCATCCTACAGAAAGGCAAGTAAGTTTCAAAAGGTTGGAGCAAGCCCTGCCCAGCTTCAAAGGGAGACTGAAGGACCCTTCTTTAAGGACACGGTCCTGTGAGGAGAAAAGGAAAAGGGGTGGGATATCTATGTTAAGGCTGAGACGAGGATGTACTTGAGTATCTTGACTTTCACCTCACAACCCTGCACTCAGTAGTTTGACTTTAGAATCATAGAATGGTTTAGGTTGGAAGGGACCTTTAAAGGTCATCTAGTCCAACCTCCCCTGCAATGAGCAGGGACATCTTCGACTAGATCAGGTTACTCAAAGCCCCGTCCAACCTGACCTTGAATGTTTCCAGGGATGGGGCATCTACCGCCTCTCTGGGCAACCTCTTCCAGTGTTTCACCACCCTCATTGTAACAAATTTCTTCCTTGTATCTAGTCTAAATCTACCCTCTTTTAGTTTAAAACCATTCCCCCTTGCCCTGTCGCAACAGGCCCTGCTGAAAAGTCTGTCCCCACCTTTCTTATAAGCCCCCTTTAAGTATTGAAAGTATTTATGCATCTTTCTGCTCAACATGATAATTATTTGGATCCCATTCAGAGATCTGCCCCAATTACCTTCATCTTTACAACATCCAAGTTCATTTTTGAATGTGTCCTTAGTATCCTCTTTGCCTGTATTCTCATTGATGCCATTAAGTCCTCAAGGCCCTCAGACCTCCGTGAAGAATCCATTGTTTCCATTATGAGTTTTTTTAATCAGAGGTGTCCCAAGAAAACACTAAAAATCTTCTTCCCAGATCTACATCATTCAGACCCTAGCATACCAAATAAAGTAAACAGTCCATTTTCCATGGCAGCTTGGCAGTTATCCTGTGTGTTCCCCTGAAGTCTTTTGGGTAGGTAGAAAAAGAAAGCCCCTCCGCACATCCATTAGGGGAGTGACTTCTCCAGACTGATACCTTCTGTTCCTGCTTCTTTCTCAGGTCATCACGAAGGCTGACCACATGCTTCTGAGACAGGGAGCAGCTTCTTAGATAAATAGTCCTTTCCCTTGCATCTGCAGGGATTCAGGTCAGAGAAACTACTACTCACCAGCTGCTGCGTGGACCTACACGTTTTCTGAACACTCTGAAAACATTTACAGATTAACTAATCTTAGTAAATAACATTTTCCTACTATCATCTAGCTAAGCTCTGCAACTTCAGCCACAGCTCAGATGCTTTAAATTTAAGAATTCGTATTTACAAGGTCTAGTCTTTCATCCTAGAAGAAACATGACTATTGAATTCTCATTTCTCATCCCTTAGACTAGGGCCTGACACCAACCAAAGGGACACTCATTTCATATGCAAAGAAATAAATTGGAAATCATTTCTCTCAAACTGAACAGTTCTGGGAACACAGGTCGTATTTTCCGAAAGTGGTGTTTCAGAGAACATAGGCAGTACTCTGCAGAAAGCTGGCCAGTGCCACTTGTGATGGCAGTGCTTGTCTCTGGATCTAAACTGCATCAAAGCAAGCTAATTACCCTTTTGACATACTTTCCTAATGATACCTTTTCCCCGTAAGAAATTTTACGTCATTGCCATAAAGTGCAAGTGCTCTTGAAAATGGCCCCACAGTGGCCCAAACCATGATTCAGGTAGCCACACTTCCTAATTCCACCACTTCCCGGTCCTTATCTCTTCCCTTCTGCCTGAGGGTGGCCAGCTGGCTCAAGTAGGCTACACCACTCCTCCTCACCTCTCTCCCAAGGCAGCTGATACCATTTGCGTGTACAGGTGCAATTAAGCAGCTGAGTAGGTCGGTCTGAGTAACACCGTGCTCACCCTCACACACACACAACACTCAGCTGCTCATTTCCTCTCCTCGGACAGAGGCCGGTTTGCATGGACCTTGCCTATGCACGCACCTCTTCTTTGGTGTTTCTGCTGCCTTCCTGTCTGGTCTTGAGTTTTGCAGCCGTTCCTCTCTTCTGCCTGACTTTCTGCTCAGTTTCCACATTTATATAAGTGAACATTGTTTTAAGTTCGGTCTGCTCCTCAGTTTTTCTGGGAAATATAGTAGGACTTGAGGTTTCCTGCTTTCCCCCCAGAAATAAGTGTGAATGTTTAAGCTTCCCAGTTCCCTTCCTTTCCATCAAAGCCACCCTTTTCTTCACCCTTCACGCTACTTTCCTTTTGAGCGACCCAGACCGCTGCGGTGCTGGCAGTTTAGGAAGATGCTGAGGCTCTGGTCAGCGTGGTTTGCATGGACAGACCTTTCCTCTGTACGATGTCTTGCTGACTTTAGTGTGAGCTTCATCTGCTTCCAGATTAGCAACACCAGGACCTCCATCAGCCACAGATCTGTTCTCAGTGCCAATTTAGAGTTGTGTAAAGCCATCAGATCAAAAGGGAATGCTTATAAGCTTTCTGCTGTTGTTAGCAATGCAGGCCAGATGTGACCATACAGGAACAAGGATCTGCTACCAGTTTTAGGCTACTGGCAGTTTATAAGACAATTCAATGGCAACATCCAGGAACATCTGGACAAAGAAGTCAATGAAACTGAAACAAAATTTGTTGTTGATGGTGCTTGTTTTCCAAGTCGGCTGTGTATACCTAAGAAACATAGCATATGGTCCATCACTTAGATTTGCGTAGCTGGCAATCACAATTTGGCTGTAAAGTGACAGATGTGGAATGAAACCATTGAGGAACAATAAAAATTAGAATCCCATCAAACCAGTTGTACATGATGATCACTTATCAGAACACGGCTATATTATAACATATGGCCCCTAAAAAACGTTAGTCAGTGTATTTTGAAATCTAAAAGAATGACCTTTTTAATTGCTGATAAAATTGGCTTGCTACCCAGGCAGTCCAGTTTTGATGAAGCTATAAGGAAATTAACTGTTTTGTGACAAAAAATAAATAATGTATAGATTATATTTCCAGGAAATACCACAGATGAAAAAGGAAACTTAGAAATATGGTGTGAATTCTAATTATCATTTTTTAAAAATTCATAGCGAGAAGAAATAGAAATCAAAGTTATCACAAGCCACCATTATAAACATTAATTCAACTGATTAAAAATTATATAAATAATATATCCAATTTTAATAATAGAATAACAGACTAGGTTTGATGAGCTAATAATACAAAGATTTATCTACAGACAGAAACACATTATGCACATGGTACATCATTTTTCATACTCATAAAAGATCCGTTTCTCTTATTATGAAAAGACTCTGAGATTTGATCTACATCATAGGATGCCCCAGTGTGGTTGATGTAAACCCATCACAGCAGCTATACCAGACATCTTGATTCATATCTCTATCTTATTTTAACCCTGTTACTTTTCAAATAGTCATTTGTATAGCATGACACAGGGTCCAATGTTGCCTTTTTAAAGCATTTTTTCTTATATTAAATGCCACAAAAGCATTTTCTTGTGAAGAAATCATAGCTCATTTTACATTTCTCTTAACAGCATTTGCTTAACGACTTCACCACTTTGGAGTTACAGCTGGGACTGACTCATAAGATATTTATATAAAGGACTATTTTATCTTGTAGCTAAATTCCCATATACAGACAAACTCTAACCATAGATAGAGCAGGACAAGATTGGTACCAAGCAATGTGGATTTATATTTAGGATTGCTGAAGACTCAATTTTACAAAAAGCCTCTAAAGTGATCTTACTATTTATTCATTTCCTAATAGACCAACCTGAGCTTATTTCTAGGCAGAAAGTGCCTGTGAATCTTGAGGAAAGAAGACCGATGCTTTTCCAATCCATTTGCTACCCTCTTCTACCCAAAACATGTGGTAGTTACACAGCTGTATTGATTTGTTCCTATCATGGTATGTTCAAGAAGGTATCTCAATTATTTCTTAACAGAGCTAACTGAAAAGTATTGATTCTTCTTCAGATAAACTCTTTGATGAATTTAAAATAATATTTTATTGTTTTTCCCTGAAAAACAAATCAAGAGCATTTAATGCTTTGACAAAACGCATTCTCTTCCCCACATCTACAGTTTTGCCAGTGAGGTAAACAAAAAAGAGGTAAGAATAATTATAAGTAACTAAAATCCCCAAATAGTAGTCAAGACAGCCTGAAAAATGAAAGGTTGAGAAAAAAAATTTGTAGTTTTGGGGAGGGGAAGGAAAAAAAAGATGACTTTGACTGAAAAATAGGCTGGAAAACTTGAAAATTCCCTTTCCCCTGACATGCTGCCAAATCAGGGGAGACACAGACCACAGCCAGTATCTGCTAGGATACCTTTTATTACGGAAGCGGTTACTCTTAATAGAGACAAGCTGTTACAGTTAGTAGCAGGTAATTATCCACCGACCGCCCTGGCCGCACACTCGCTCTGGGGGCAGATGGCTGTGGGGTGGGCCCCTGCTCGCCGTCCTCCGAGGGTCCCGGCCCCGTGGGGTGGGTGTGCGCCCGCAGCCTTTGCAGGGCAGCAGCCTCCTCCTCCTCCTCCTCGACACCTCACCCGCTGCCGAGGCCGGTGCCCGCTGGCAGCCGCACTCAAATTCAGCCGACTTGTGATGTTGTGAGTTTATCAGTTCTGGTGGGCTTGGGGGATGAATGATTGATGGAGCTCTTGGGAGGCCCTCGCACGCTCCCTCTCTGCTCCGTTGCCTGCCTTTGGCCGACTGTTTTCAGTAACTCTTTCTCCATCCATGTCCATATGTCCCTCTAGAGCCTGTTCACACAAACCTGCACATGGGGCTTTTATGACAAACTGGCTTTTACCTTTGACAGGAGGAGAAGGAAGGGAGGAAGGAGCCTCCTAACTAAAGTCTTAAAATAATAGTTGTTTTTTTCTCCCTTGCAAAAATAACTTTTTGCTCTGGGTGTCTGCTTCATCTTGTTCGTTACTGAGTTACTGTGGAAAATGTTGCTTTATAAAAGCCTCAGATCAATATGATAGGTATGTGCTTACGTTGTCAATAGTTGGTAAGACTTGGAGAAAGCCAGCTGATTGATAAACTTGAAGATAGCACATCACCAAAAAGTGGAGACCAGCAGTCCCCACAGGGTAAGTTAGCTACCTCTGTTAGTAGCTAAAACTCAGGGGTTATGTTAAAGCTTTCAGTATATTACATGTATTATGCTCTCCTCCACCCTGGTGTCATAACCAATTCGTACACATTGGCAACTTCTTGGCTGACCACAAAATTACATCTATTCAGCTATTTCTTGCAACTCAGAAAGGGAGCAGTCTCAATCACATGACGTATCTGTGTTATTTCCAGGAAAAGAGGAGGGAAAGTGTATCAAAATGACAGAACTCACACTCAAAAATCCCTGGATGACAGTGTCCAAGGTAAGAAACCCCTCGCCTGTCCTTTTTCACCTGGTAGTCTATAATCTTTTCACCTTAGAAGAAAGGGTGGAAATTTCCTCCCCTACTTAGTACACCAGAACCAGTTTGTTAGGAGATATTCCTGGGAAAGATGGAGACAAACTTCCCTGTGTCTATGAGGGTGCGCAACCAAGGCTGTCCTGCTCTGGAGCAAGCATTTTCATCACTCTGTTAATATCTACATGATAGGAAAGTGGGACACCATGGTTATCATCTTTTTTAAAAAGAGCTGGTCATGCTTTATTAGGTCCATATCTTCAAAGAGGACTATGCGGAGTGGATTCTGAATAGACAAAGTCATTTAGCATTTAAGTCTCTGTGCAGTTAATAAAGATAAACGTCTGACTTAGTGAGGCTGCACCCCCCTTCCAGTATCTTCAGAGACATCTACCCCACTCCATTAACTTTAAAGGAAATGTAGGCACTTTCTTTTCCCCTGCCAGATCCGAACACCTAAAATTTCTGCAGGTTTTTGCACATCAGTTAGACACACTGCATTTTGCTTGCACAGACTCCCCTCCCACAGGACTTATTATAATAAATAAATTAAAACTCCTAGTGTAAAAGAACTCTGTGTCATATCACATGGTATATATGTTTGGTACTTTCAGGATACAGTGAAATGATCGGCTGACTTCCAAGGTGTCCTGGTTTCGGCTGGG
>NW_009230014.1:0-9189 GCF_000690835.1 Fulmarus glacialis
TCTTCTTTTTTTTTTTTTTTTTAAAAAAAGTCCGTCTCTTACACGGTTACTTTTTTCTTGTATGAAATTATCCCGAATTTAAATTATTAGGGAGAGGTTTCCTTCTGTTTTAAGGAAAAAAAAATTATACAGGCAAATGGCTGTTATAAACTACAGCTTAAAAGCCATCTGGCGTATATTAGTGGCTGATAACTTTTTACGGGCATTGTGGAGATAAGAGGAGTTATTTTACTGATGTACATACATCTACATACATCGCCTAAAATGTTAAAATACGCATGTAGTGTTTGGTCTGTTTTTTTTTCCTCTTTCCCCCCCCTCCCTTCTGTTTTAGCCGAGAGGTAGGGAGTATTTTGTATTTAAATTAATGAATATGTTGAGCTGAATTTCACTCGCTGCTTTGCATCCCGTCTTAATCTGAACTCCTTATTATAAATACAAAATAAACCCGATCTATTACACACGTGGGTAGTCAGAAAGATACAAAATGCCACGATTTAACAGAAGACGCAGAAAATACTACATGCTTACAGTTTTCTATAACTCAGCAGCGTTATCAATGCTGAGACGAAGGACGTTAATGTAGGCTAAAGGTGACAGTATTCTTTTTTAACTGTGCAGAAGCCGAGCTTTTACAAGGTAAGTTAAGGAGGTGAGGGAGAGAGGACAGTTAGGGAAAATACCGTGGTGAGGATATTTTGAAACAGATCGAGCTATGTATTTTACATGCCCATTAATACTAACTACATGTGGGTTTTTGTTTTGTTTTGGTTTGTTTTTTTTAGTTTTTTAACTAATTCAATTTATTGTCTTCCTTATAATTTTATTTTTGCATGATGAAGAGAGAAAATCTCACAGGAATTTACTGTCCCCTTACTATATCTTGGGCAGGTATTCTGGAAAAATAGGAATTAATGAATTAAGGGAATATCAGTGATAAGGCAAAGTAAGGAAACGATGCAGGGTATTTAAAGCTGATGTTTCTTTCACATGGTAAAACTTTTTAGCATCCCTAATGCTAAGACTTAGCTCACAGTCAGACTCTTGTGCAGGAATCCTTTTGAAGCAGGAGTCACAACTGGTGTTATAACTTTACCAATTCACATTCAGCACAGCTTACATTTGTATTTTGACATCAATTTATTACAGCCGTAAACAAACCACAAGTGAATCTCTATCTACCATGCCTTGCCTCTGTCGTACAGGATTACTCGACCACAAAGCACCGAGGTTTTTACATAATACAGTTAAGCAAAAGCTTAGGAAATATGAGAGAGGGAGCAATAATTTAGGGATGAATTTTAAACAGCCTAAATTGCAAAGGGCGAATTAGAGCCTAAACACAATGCAAGTTCCCGCTGCACAGGTAAATATTCCCTGGCCAAGCAGGCAGCAATGGCCACTTGTTTGCAATGGGCTGAATTTGTGTGGGATGGGAGAAAACTTGCACAAGGCAGGCACCAAAACATCTTGTTAAAGGAGAAAAAAATGCAGACCTTAACAGAGCTGGCGTACATATCATATGAGCACAAACTGAGAGAACTGGCTACAGACCCTCGATCTTGCCAACATTTAGAAACATGCCTAACCTCATTCTTAGCGGCGTTTCTGCTGAATGCAGTAGAAATGTCTTTGGGGAATGCAATTTTACACATATACTTAATTGTTCAGAGCAACTGGGCTTAACGTGGCATTATTCAGTGGGTCAGGTCCTACCTCTTGCACCTGAATTCATTTAATATATGTATTAAGGCCCACTTAAAGATGTTTATAGTGGTGTAAATGTGCCTTGCTTCTACTAGTGATGAATCAGTGGGTTAATGCCTGTGAATGAAATTTGTAGGATCAGGCTTCTGAATTTCCCCTGCAAGTATTCATTGCATAGCTGTTACCATCATGGGTAACTCCACTGACTGATGTGAAAAAAATTGCTATAGTGATATATTAAATTATTTTTGGGCTACTGGAGTAATGAAACATTGCACAGAGAAAAGGAGCAGCCGGTAAATAAAAAGACAACATTCTCCTTATTTCCTGCAGTGATCTCTCACACATTATGAAATACGCATATTTCCTCCCAGCATGTAAAGTGCACATATGATGCCACCAAGAATGAGATGCGAGATGGCCAGCATGATACAGGGGAAATGTGGCCAGGACTACACAGGTGTATGATGTCTAACTTCCCTCCGTTCCAGGGAGGGGGAACTGCCTAACCCCCCCTCCAGGGATCTCCTCTTTGATCTCTGTTAACTGATACAAGGTTATTCACTCTGGAAGCGGGAAAACTGGCTGCAGCTGAGTTTATGCAAAGCAGAGCGGTTGTGAGGAAAGATGAAATGACACATATTCATTCAATATCTTTAGCTTGGGCATCTTATTACTCATGACCCAAGTTTACCACTGAAAAAGTTCCCAAGGACTCTCCACTCTCTTTAGGATCTCCAGGAGATAATGGTGGTCGAAAGCCTGTCTCGTTCTCCCTGGGCAGAAGCTGTGAGCCTTTTTCTTTTCAAATAGGGCAGACCAATCCATGCTCTTGTCACTCAAAATATTTTAGAAGGTAGACATGACTCCTGTTTTGAGGGTGTGGGGAATGATTTGTCTGGATAGTTGGCGTCTTATCAGAGACATAGATGGCAAGGGCACGGACCTACATCAGAAGGGAGCTACCTTTTACCATTTCACCTCCCTCATTGCTCAGCGGGGCAGTATCTCTCTTGACTCAAACTATCAACTGGTGGCAGCAATGGGCAGGGAGCAGAGGAACACTTGGGGAAGGACAATTTTCAGGAAGGCTAAACTGTGAATTTTCCAGCATTAACCCCAGCTTTAGAGGCCTATGGCTGCCGGTCCTCCTAGGGTTTTGCTGGGTGAAGGAATGAGTCAAACCAACAGCCGAAGGAGGAGCTCAGACCGGGCAGAGCCCCAAAAGGATGGGTGGTGAAAGGCGATTCGGCTGACTCTTCCTACCAGCATGGATGTGATCTCAATGCCCAGCAACGCAGTGTGCCCAACTGCGTGACCGGTGCAGCACCTCACCAGTGCCACCACCCCTGGAGACATTTCTCCATGGCACCCTTCCTCCCCATTTCCTCAAGGGGGAGATTTAATAACCATGAAGTTTCCGCAGCAGCAGCCTGTGTTGATGCCCCCCCCCGCCTTATGATCCCACTTAGTCAGGCCAGCTCAACTGTGCTGGAAGGTTTGTTAAGGGCCAAAGCCAAAGCTGGGCTTATTTCTCGTGCGTGCCTGCCGCGGGTGTGTGTCAGTGTGCAGGTGTGTGGCGTGTGCTTGCTGCTAGCGCCCGGAGCCGGGGGCCGCAGAGCCAGGCACGGGGCAGGGGGTGCCTCTCTCCTCCTCTACTGCACATGAAGCATTCCAATCTGGCTTTAAAAATATTCGCTAGAATATCGCCAACGGGACAGTTTTCTCCTTGGTCTTATACTGCTGTTGATAAACTTGTGGGTAGGAGTGGAGGAGACTGGGTTAAAGTTTCCACTGCAAAAATACCTTTTGGTGGTTTGTCTTGTGTACGCTCCCCATACCTGTGGACCAGACGTGTGAAATGCATCACTGTGCAGTTAGGATGCAATGCACTTTGCCTTCCTTAAAGTGGAATTTGGGTACTTGGTGCACGATAAGCAGGGATAGGCTATCTGGAGGTGCAGAGGCAGAGGGGTCATCTCTAGAGCCAAGGGAGCATCCAGTCTTATTTTCCCAGCCCTCATCCCAGGGAGAACAACGGGTTTAGTCCTGGCCACTGTGTTACTGGCCAGGACACAGAATGAGAGAACTAGAATGAGAGACATTACAGAGAAGGGCAACTACAGTGATTAAAGCTCTGGAAGGAACTACCTATAAGGAAAGATTAAAAGAATTAAATACATGCGTATAATTTGGGGCAAAAGGGAAGCCAAGGGGACAGCGTGACTGCGGTTTACAAGTACATGAAAGACAACTATGAAGAGGAAGGGGAGGGACTGTTTTCATTAGTTAAAAATGATAAGACAAGAAATAACAGATGCCAACTGAAGTAAAACGAGTTCAGTTTTAAGAGCCGGGGCAACGTTGATCCTAAGATCAAATAGGCAGGAGAATACGCTCCCAGGGAAGCTGCAGATTCAACATCACTTGAACTTTTCAAGTCAGAGCTTGACAAGCACCTTGGAGGGGAAAGTTTAAGAAATAGTAGAAGCGAAGCCAAAAAGCGCCAGGATGTACCGTGTGACCTAGAAGCCCAGATGATTTCGAGGCCATTCTAGAGTGCGCAAACACTCAGAGCTTTTGCATGCTTTCTTTCTCCGCGCAGTTCAAAATTAAAAGGAGGGAGCAGGGGGGAAAGGCTAAGCGAGGAAAATTAGTCATTTAATATGATTCTACTGTGGCTAATCCCTAGAGGAGAAGCCAATTACTTGAAATACTTGGGAGTATGGGGTGGAGAAGGGAATGGAAATTGTTGAAAAGCTGCCATCTGGTATAAGTACTTGCTGGTTTGGAGACTTAAAAAATACGCATTGTGTGCCATTATACTATGCTCATTACATGCCTAGATTAATGCAGATAACATCACCCACACCTAGTATTTTCTGTGGCATTTTATGTACTCGGGTTCATATCATAACAACCTCCAGCACCAATTGTAACATTTGGGCTTTTGATCTTCTGCTCTGGTAGGAACACTGCAGATGCCTTGTACCAGCAAACGGGGAAAAAAAAATAAAAAAAAGAAAAAAGTCTGGCTCCTTTGGTTGCAGGACATTTAAAAGGAGCAGTAAATCTGACCCACCTGGACAGCAGGGAACAACTCTGGCATAAGGAGGATTCTGCAGATGGCACAGAATTAATATAACTACTTTATTCCCCCTCCAGCCCCTCTGAGGGCGAGGGCGTGCCAATGGAGCAGGAACTCAGCTGTCAGCTGGTCCTGAGTGCTCCAGACAGCTCAGTTCCTATTGGAGAAGCCCTGATGATATTTTGGTTTATGCTAGGAGCCTGTGCAGGTAGATTTCCCTCCTATGCCCCAGACTTTGCTCCTGCAGTTAGCGGTGACTGACCAGACAGAGATTCAGGTCACTGAATGTGCTCAGTCTAGGAAAAATAATTCGCTATAGCCATGGTGCTAATAGGCAAAATGTAACGGTAGCATTCACCCTGCATCTGATCCAAATTACTTGGTATGGGTTTGCCTTTCTCAGCGTCGGTTTGCTTAGTTTTCAGTCAAAATTAAGTATGAATTATAAATGACTGCAAAAGTTCCTGTAGGGTCATAAGCAGGAGATTGAAAGCCTCGGTAATTTCTGGGACAAAGCTCCTTCCCTAGGCACCCCTGTTGCACTTTGCTGCTGACCTGGGAAGTTCTGGGACATCTGACTGGGAGGCTCTCACTCTGCTAGTGAAAAAACCTCAATTACAGGGCAGTTTTATGACATAAACATTGTTTTTTAGCAAATAAATAAGAGATATCAAAACTTTGTACAGAAGCCTAAATCACTACTAACTTTGGCCCAAATTTGGCAGTGAAATTAAGACAGAAAGATTTTTAAATCCCAAAATGTCCTTCCATTATCCCTCTACATAAGGGATTCATTGTTCAGGTCGACAAGATGCGGAAATGCTTTGATCCTAAGGAAAGGGAGCTCCTGACAGCATAACAGAAAGGAAGAAAGACGGTTTCCAGAGGAGGCTCCCTCCTTCCCAGGCTTGCCAGAAGGAAAGTTGTGGTCTTGCAACACTTTGGACTGGAGTTAACAGCTAGGAGACCTAAGGATGCTAACTGCAGCCTTTTTCTTCTTCCTATGTTACTTTCACCATTTAGAAACTGTGACGGACTGGAATGATGAAACAGGAAGTGTTCAGAAGAAAATGATGATGTGATTCCCAGTATGACATTGTGATGCTCGTATCAGCAGGTGGTATTATTAGGAAAGGCACTCAGTGAAGGGATGGCTTCTCTGCTCCTCCTGTCCCTTCCTGCCCTTCATCTCCTATTTTTAAGGGACAGGACGAATTTTATTTCTCTCTCTCCGTTTCCCCTTGTTCCATCACCCATTCAAGAGTGATGGGGTGAATGCTGGTAGCTCGTTCACTGGCCACGTGGGAGTGCTCCACGCAGTGAGTTTGCAGAGCATTTCCAGTAGCTGCCCAACAAACTGGCATCAAAGGAACGACTGGTGTCTCTTTCCTAGGGATGTTGCAGAGGGGACGCAGTGAGAGGCTATTGCAGCTCGAGCTTCAGGTTTAATTTGACTGGATGAGACGGAAATTCAGTCTCGAATCCAGTTTGCTACTTCAAATACAGCGCAAGGTGTGAAACAGAACTAGTTTTTTGCAGCCCTCCAGGAAAGGCAGGCAGTACCCTTGCCGTGAGCCTCAGCAGGAGTTGCCGTGGTTAGAGAGGGATTCTCTGGGGGACAGACACTGCCGTCCCGACCCAGAGAGCTCCCTTACCCACAGCTAACATGAAACCTCTCCCGGCGTGAATCTTAGTGTGATTAGGAGTAGTAAATCCTAGATACCTCATTTCTGTAGGAGGCAGAGACAGAGATTTGGCTGGAAGCTGTCCCTCACCCTGAACCAGGCTTCTCCCAGCATCTGTCTCAGACAATAGGGCTGGTCTCAGCTGCACGGGGCCCTGCGAGTGTCTTCAGCCGGCAACTGAGCCTGTTCCACATCTGTCTGCTCTCCACTGGCCAGCACACTTTATGTTTAACCCTCCTCAGCACAGCAATGACTTCATGCAGAAAAGGGTTTTGCTTCCGAGCTGTTAGGGGATCATGCTTGGGACTTTCACCGCAACATCCCTTGATCGAACCGGGGGTGGAGGAAGAAAAGCCCGACTGAGATGCGAAGGCGCTATTAACCACGCTCTGCACCACTAATGCATTCTCACAGCCACAGACGAAGCCACAAGTTAATCTCCTAAATTGTTTCTTCTCCGCTTAACATCCCACCTGTGCCTGACTCTGCCTGTGCTTAGCAGGTCTGAGCCTGGGTATGCCGGTGTCAGCCCTGTGCCACGTGTCCTCGCCCTGGTACCCAGCGGGGAGCAGTCTCCCTGTACAGGCCAGCTCATCAGCTGCGGGATGTGTGGGCTAGCAATTAGAAAAGTTTCAGGAAGACTTCTTGTCAAACTCTCTAGATATAGACCTTAATGACAGTAATATGAAGAGAAAAATATTTGGATAATTTTGATCCTGATTAATAATAAAAACTCCAACTAAAAAGCCACTTACTTCTAAGGTAGCACCAGCATTTGCCACATAGACGCATATAATCTTCTGCTGAACTTCACCCAGTAAGATGCATTTGCAGTTCTAGTCTGAGCACGTGCTTATGGGACAAGGCCTAGGAAAGAGCAGGATGTACTAGGACTAGTCTTATCTCTGTGTAAGGTTATAATTCTTCTTTTGGTTTGATAATAAGAATTTACGAGAAAAATCTAATACAAGTGTGTGTGTGACATGCTTTATGTAGGATGCACACATCCAGTGTTGTAAGACCTCTCTGTGTTAATGATGCCTCAGTATCTGCTGATGGATTGTATGTAGATGCTGAATGTTACTTGCTTTTAGTGATTCTGTAGCGAAAGGACCTGATGCTCAGCTGGTCTCATTGGCAAAGCAGTGCCTGTGCCGACAAGCTGACAAGCGATGCCTGTGTATGAGATGAAACTCTGTCTTGGGATCTTTCTGTATATGTCTTCCCTGGGTTGCCCTGGGGTACAGCTAGATATATTGCCCATCACTAAAATCTTACATGACTAATCCCACAGTGGCACAAGCAGGGGAAGTGGGAGATCCAGAGGCTGGATCCTGCACCCCTTTCAAAACGTGCCCTCCCCAGAGCCAAAAGGCACCAAAGTTACTCAGAAGGTTCTCCAAGTAATCACCAAGATTATCCCAGAAGTATCTTCATGATACTATCCATGGCATGTTTCTTTTCGCTGGGTTTTATTTTTGTTAGTCTAAGGACAAGTATATTTTCCAAATAATTTCATTCCTTTTAATATCTTTTTTTCAGTGTTACTTTCTTTTGGTACTACAATTACAGTTTAACCCATAAAACTGTTTTACAGTTTGATTATTTTAGGGGACTTCCACATTTTGATTATTTTAGGGGACTCCTAAGCTGATGCAAATGTTTGCAGGAACCGTCTGTGTCAGTCGGTTAAACGAGGACTTTCCAAGACATTCATGTCCACGACAGGCTATTCTGAGCTCTTAAGTTTTGCCCTTTCACAGGCCAATCTGAGGATCTTCTGGTGGCACCGGACCTATCCTCAAAGCCCCAAGATAACTCTAAACAGGTCTGGATACCCTAGCACAGCAGTACTAGAGATGGGCTCATTTTTAGGAAATGAGCCCATCTTTAACCTCAGCATCATCTCAGTGTCACTCTCTGTCTCATTGTCACTCTCACTGAGACTGAAGGATTATCTGCCTTTTCAGCATTCTCTGTTTAAGCAGCGGCAGTTCCTTCAGCTCTCTGTAGCCTAAATCCTCGTTTAGCTCTAGTGTAAATTTGTGCTTTAAAAAGTAGCCTCCAGGCAAGGTACGACAGTACACCTCTGCGCTCAGACTGGTGGGGCCACACCAGTTCACACTGGGCAAACCCCAGTACACGTCCGGTGTCGATCAATACTACGCCAAGACTTCACTCTGCCTGGGCACCTTTTGTGGGGCGCAGGAGGTTCACGGCGTTTGGGGGGAACGGGGCAAAATGACTGCTTAACTTGTGGGGGAGATAAAGGTCACTTTTCCACCGGTGAGGGCAGGGGAGGTGGGGAGAGGCTTCCAGGAGGGGCTCCCTCCCTGCAAGTCCTAGGACGTGGCTGGGCTGATCTCTTGCATGGCTGGTGTAGGGTACCTGGGCTCTGCTGGGCACGGAGGAATGGCCTCTCGTTAGTCATGGAGAGCTGCCCTCCAGCAGCCACTAAAAGAGAGGGGATGTCAGAGGCCTCCCCTGAGCCCTGCGACCTGCAAGCACTGCAGGCGTGACAGGGGTGCGACAGGGCATGAACAACCTCCCTGCCCGTGCTCTGCCTTCCCTTGGGAGGAAACCAGTGTGCGAGTGCAGCATGGGAGGTCTGCGGGGCGCTTCGACAGCCCAACCGCCTGCGTCACCCAGGAAGCAGGTCTGCCATGAGCACCCAAAGCTGGACCTCCCGGGGCTGCCCTGCGGCAGGAG
>NW_009230014.1:9216-23057 GCF_000690835.1 Fulmarus glacialis
CACCGAGGCAGAAGGTAGCATTTCCAGGGCTGTCAGTCTGGCACCCCTCACCACCAGTAAGTGGACTTAAAACACGTGTAAATGATTGCTGCAGAAGTGTTACTTTGTTTTAATGGAAATCGCGGCTACTCCTCCTGGGTGGTTTTTTTCTGAAGCGTTTTTAATTTACCAAGTATGTCATCTACCGCCTTTGATCTCAACCACAGATCTCCCCCAGGTCATAATGAGGCGCAACTTCGTATCAAAGCCTTCGCTCCCATTTGTCCAAGATGAGATCTGTGCGCCAGCGAGGGAACAGAGTGTGGTCCGGGGAGAGGGAGGGAGCGGCTGAGGTGAGACAGATCCCCCGTGTGTCCCGAGGGGACCGTCCCTTGCCTCTTCCTCTCTGATGCCTCCCTGTCCCCAGGCAGTGATGCTGGGCTTGGACCACCTTAGGGCTGTCCTCCCGTGGCCTGGAAGTGCCATGCAGTAGGATGATGATCTAGCAGGGCTTAGCAAAACCCGATGCCTCCTGTCTCTCCCGAGCTACAAAGTCCTCCATGAGCCTGCTTTTCTGCTTACTCAATTCTAGCTGCGAGGCCCTGATTTGTGTCAGGGTAGGTGAGAAGAAAAGCTGTAATTCCAGACCTTTAACTTCAGTCTTGCTACAAATCTGCCCTGAAATATACGCTATCCTTATAGAATATTCAAGAGCATGAAATATTCTTGGCAGCAAGTGATAATAAATGGCTTCCTGAATACCAACTACAATACACAACTCTTAAAAGGAAATTTGCTGTAGAGTGAACAAAGCTTAGCGAGATTAGCTCAAGATCATATTCACCTCCTGCTTTCCAGTTACAGATGTTGCACATGATACCCAGTGGCACAGTGTGCCATCTATAAATTGGCAGGTTCATTTTAAAAGACAACAGGATATTTTAATCTGCTTTTCCTCTAGCTCATTTGCACAATTATGAAATTAGGGACTGTAAATGCCTTAGTTTTAGCTTTGTTAGGCAACAGACATATGTAGCAATATGTTTTAGCCTTTCTTAGCCCACACAAAGCATTCTTGCATGATTTTTAGGTGTGAATTATCACCACTAAATCAAATCTACACAGGACAATATTAAACAAAGGTAGTTGCTCATTTGGTTTATGCACTACACAAACCATCTCTCGTGACAGCCACTTGACATTCTATTTATCTACAGTATCTTCGGTGTCTTGCAGAGCAAGAATTATGTGCATCTGTTAAAAACAGAATCTAAAATACAACAAATGTTTTTAACTTGACTCTCACTTTTGTCCTGGGCAACCAGCTCTAGGTGGCCCTTCTTGAGCAGAGGGGCTGGACCAGATGCCCTCCAGAGGTCCCTTCCAACCTCGGTCTTTCTGTGATTCTGTGATCCTTCTGTAAATTGCTTCTTATTCCATGCTCTTAAGCGAGCATGAAATTAAGAGGCTAATTTCTCAGACGCTATGAAAAAGATAACCACCAAGGATCCCCATACCTTACAAAGCAGAGAGCATCCCACAAACACCAAGATTTATTCTAGGCACGGGTCATAATACCCTGGACAGGTCAGAAAAATAATGTCTCACAGTTTTGCCTGCTTTTGAAAAGCCTAATAAATCAGGCAGCCGCGTGGCAGGCTTTTTCAGCGCTTGCACCGTGTGTGAAGCTCTGCGGCAGCAAAGCAGTGAAAGGCCGGACTTGTCCCGGGGGCACGGCACATGGCTGCAGTCATAGCCTGCCCATCACCTCTTAGCGCTGGGATGGTAAGTCCTCAGTGTCAGGCTTTATCGAGCACTTAGGTATATTGCAAAATGATTCAATGCCATCTTCCCAAGTGCTCTGCAACAGACAAAAGTGGTGATCCTCTCGATTCGGCACTGATTTAGGACGAGTGGAATTCAGAGTTCATGGGGTTCACGGACTATAAATCAGAAGAAAATTTGTCCCCTCGTCTAACTGCAAATGGAAACTTTGCTGCAGTTAATGCTAACAGCAGCCCCCTGAGGGAGGTGCCATATAGACTTGCTAAAACACGGGAGTGGGAAAGTGGAGGAATCTTTAAGCGGGAATGAAAAATAATAGATCTTCCTTTCTTCATTCCCAACTTTCGTTCTTTCGTCTTCATTGGATCTTTTAAAATCAAAACCATAAAAAAATTTAAAACCTTGCTATAAAACACGTTTGCACACAGATATCAATTTGTTTAGTTCAGTAAATATTTAGCAGAAAAAGATTCACTAAGAACAAAGCTAGCCCCAGGATTATAGAAAAGAAACAAATTTCGCAGTGCCAAATATTAAAAAAAATGTATGATGTCTTTCTCTCTGGCACACTGTTTGTGCAAGAGGTACCAGTGATGCTGGAAAAGTCAGTCTTATTCTCTACAGATACACAGCAAAATAGACAATGGCAGGGTCTATACAATTTGTCAATGTTTTGTTGAAATTCCTATTATTTTATCTAAAATATCCTTGTGATAAAAAGTTATCTTTGACACTCTGGTGGAAAAATTTTCACTTTGTTGTCATTTTTGAGGGATTAAACGCTCATCAAGCTTATAGGCTGAGCCTTTAGTTTGTATAAAAGAGCATCACTAGTGATCATAACCCTGGGACTCAAAACAATTGACAACGACCGTTTGCACTACGTGGTCCTCTGTGATCACTTTGCTATTGCAAAGTTGCAAACCATTGAATATTAAGTGCCATCGGACCGACATCGCCTTCCACCACCACACTCAGCAGCACAATTCCCTCCAGCTTCGGTGGCACCCCCATCCCAAGCATTCGAAATAAAAACTATTTTGAAGTATTTCCTCTGAAGAAACTGATTCAGTTAAAAAGGCTTGCAACACGCTTAACAGACTAGTGAAAGCCCCCGTACGTAGTCAACTGTCTCGTGGAAGTTAATGCACACACATGCACACAGTGAGAGGTTTCCTTACTTTGCTCCAACAGAAATTAGATTACTTTACAGAGTTTTTTCACCCAATACTGTCTATTACTTTACAATCAATATTTCTATTTCATGACAATGCAAAGAAAAACTTTTTAAAAGGAAGATAAAGAAGTCTTTACCAAAAAAGCCAGTGGCTGCTCTGGTTTTCCTCAGCAGGTACATGGTCCAGGGTAGAGAAGACATACCAAACTGCCCGTGGTTCATGTTTAAGTTTATGTGATAGCCAGGCAGTGGCCAGACACTGCAAAAGACCGGGAGAAACTAAACAAGATGAGGGGAGAGCTCTTCCTTTTCACTCCACTTTCTCTGCCCTAGAGATCATTATTTAACATGAGCAAATTGAAAAATGACATGCAGCCATACTCAGTCCGTGTTTTTTTTCTTCCACTAACCAAACTCACATGAGACTTCCCATCTTTCTCTCTCTCCTCTCCCTTCCTCTCTTTTTTTTTTTTTTTTTTGCCTCAGGCATTTATAGGCTGGTAATTTTCATTTAGCTTCTCAGATGATTTTTCTCTGCCCAATTAGAGTGGAAGTGGATGAAGATTTAAGTTCAGAGTTTTGCTGTTAGAAACGAGGTTGGGCTTGTTCCTGTTGTTTCAGCTGATGCGCTGTTTCAAAGATGCAAGGGTCTACTACCAATAAATAGAGTAATGATACAGATAACGATTCTTTCTGCAGACGTCCCCTGCTCAAGGTGTTTTATAGTCGCTGACACGAGACAGTGGTATCATGAGAATGCCTCTGTTATGAAGAGGAGATTTTTTTTTCCAGTAGATACACAGGACAGTGTAAGCCCAACTTCCTTCCCCCTGTACATGGGAATAATTCCAGTGATGTCCCTGGGATGGGAATTTTGTATGAAAAACGGTAACAGAAGTCGGCCACTGTGCTCTGATAAATCCGTAAATACGAGTCAGTATCTGCAAAACTTGAAATTTCTTCTGCAGGTGAAGCTGTATACATCTCAGTTCTCTGGCGTTTAAGAGGAAATAATCCCTCCTAGAAGTGTACAAGTGTACAAGTGGTATATATAGAAGAGCCTGTCACATGCAGCAATTTCATAGGAATTCATAGATGAATACATATATGGATGAATGGAGGAAAGGATGGTAAAGAAATTTTCAAAAGTGTTCAACCAGACTCCAAAGTTTAGTCCAGCTGTTCTGCAAAGCATGGCAAAATGCTGCAGTCACCGAAAGAGTGCAAAAGGCAGTGGAAGGACAACCAGAACCTAGCTTGCAATGGCGATTTACAGAGCATCTCTTGTACCACAGTGGTGTAAAACCCCTGCACTTAGTGGCTCACACAGTGATCCTCTCCCTCTCTTTTTTTTTTTTAATTTAAGGAGGGGAGTGTTGGCTAGGCTATTAAATGTATTCCCTGTACTTTTTCACCTCATGTTTTGTAATCCGTTTCTCCTCCTAGAAAATGGAAAGATGGTCATCGACAGTGATAAGAAGAAGCAAAATGAAGTAGGAACAGTTGTATCTGGGTAGACAAAAAGAAATGTTGCCAAATGCATAGCTGATATGGGGTTTTTTGTTTGTTTTTTTGGTTTGTGTTTTCCAGATTCCAGGACTGGATGTTTCTAATGAAATCAGGGAATGCATGTGGAAACAAAAGGCTGTGAGATTTACTAGGGATTTGCTGCTGGCCAAATTTCACATTTCAAGTAGAGACCACTGTTAGCGTTTTAAATATTACATTCTATAAAAATGCTAAAATCTCACTTGTCAGCATATGGCCACAAACCTATAGGCCCTACAAACACTTCAACACATGCAACGTTGCCTATGAGGAAAATTGCACGTGTGCTTAAGCTATTCCAGAACGGCCAAAGCTGTCGGCCCGCAAGAGCAGGTTCCAATTCCTGTGGAATCACAGGAACCCTTGCACCACAGCCAGTATAAAAGGGACAATGAAACAAAATGTACTTCTGGCAAAGGTTAATCCAGAAACTGTTTGGGGCTGTTGTCATTGTGCTGAACAGGAAAACAAGAAGTGGTGCGTTGTTTTCCTTTCTTTTGAACTTTGCCTTAACACTGCCTGAGCAAAGGAGAGACCTGCCCAAGAAACATACACCGTTTCCCAAGGAAAAGAATGGAAAGAAGAAAAAAAAGGAAAACCCAGCAGAAAACCCAGTGACATGAAATGAAACAGCACAATCTCTACCGCTCTAGCAACTCTTACACAATCCTGGGTTATGACATTATTCAACTGCCACAGGAGGACTGTGAGAGACCTCAGGCAAATGTTTCAGCAACTGCACAGCAAGATGTTTCCTGGGCTTTGCCGACAGTGGTTCGGCGGAGATGCAATAGCCCCTCTGTTACAGGGCAGATAAAGCACCCCCCGCTAGCTGCTATCTTCAGATGCTAACTCTACAGAAAAGGTTCCTTCTTTCCATCCCTCTGTATAGTGTTAGGTTTGAGCTTTTGAAATGTACAGACCTTTAGTCCTCGTCTCTCTCATGTTTTTTTTTTATTATCAGTTTTCACCTTCCTTTTCCTATTGCTTGCTGCCCATCTATCAGAGTGTGAGCACCTTGTGGACATTTACATAAAGATAAGGAATGATGGGGCTATGCAAGATACATGTATGTTGACATCAGAGAAGATGGATCTCCAGGGAAAACTAAACTACAGACCTGGGATGGATTTGGGTTTCATACTTTTCTTCCCTAATATAATACCTTAGTTGACAGAGAATTGGAGAGATTGCAAAAGACGTTCTTTACCACTTATTTTAGTTTGGTTATTTTGGGATTCTAGGAAAAAGTTATCAGTCCTTTCAGATGAATGTTTTTTACTCACACTGTGTGTGTTCAACAGTGCAAAGACAGTCAAATGAACACACAAGTGAAACCCCAGCTAAGTTTTTATTGCATCAACTGCACTCATTGTCCCACTGGCCACTTTTCAGCCGTATGCTACAGTGTTAGCCTGGAGGTGGTGGGGGGCAGAGAGGAGGTTATGAGAGCCAAGAAAAGATGTATTCTTAATTTGTACATATATATTGCAAGCATTGCTCCAGTGGTAAGTTTTGATCCAATACTTATCTAAGGAAGACATACGTTTTGGCAAGGCATTAGCTTAAAAAATGGAAATCAGTTTTTCTGGACATGCTAAAGACTCTCATGCACTTTCAGTGAAGCTATTGGTGTTCAGATCATCTGGAAGTCAGGCCTGGGATAACTTTTTAACCTCAGTAATCTGGAGCGTTGCACAAATTTTAAGATTAGTCCTTGGGAAGCTTCATAATCTGCTTCGTAAAGCAAAAGTAAATATCAGTCTGAAATAAAATGGAAGTAGCTGGGAGCACTGTGCCATTTGGTGGCGTCCCATTAGCAGATAATATGAAAAGTGAAAGCGGATTAATGGCTTCTCTTTTCAGACTGAAGGGATATCAGCCATACAACTTTCCAAAACTGTAAACAGGTTTCCCAAAGTTATGCAGCATTTTGTCTTCTTGTATATTGCTCTTAACATCCCCACACGTACTGCAGGACACCTGGCCAAACCAGCTTCATGTTAACAATAAAACCTTTACTTCACTGAATACGCAAGACGGGAACACTGTGAAATGACTGGGTTCCCACACGCATCCCTTTACGTACCTTGCAATGCTTTGATAAACTTACATTTCTCAAACACAAGGGTCAGGACTCCCTATAGAAATGATGGGCTTCTGTGGCCTGTGCTATACAAAAAAACACACAAGGAAAGAACGTAATCTGATGTTCCTTTCCCATCTCAACATCCAGCCTCTGTCAATCTCTTTTTTTAAGACTGTGCACAGAGATTACCCAATAAAGCACAGCGAGTTTCACTTTATCAACAGAAGTATTTTTAGGGTTCTCTGAACTGAGCTAAATGACTGACATATTTTAAAAAAGCATAACGCAGACCAAAAAAACCCAAAGAGGCAAGTAAGAATGAAACAGGATGAAGCACACGTCCTGTTTTCGACATGCAACACCATCTTTAACTAGCTTTGAAGCACTACATCCTCTTCGCAGAGCATTTAGCAACCCCCTTCTGAAGCAGGTTGTTTTTTTGGAAGCGGGACATCACGGGCGTTTGCTTGCGTCTCTGAGGGGATTGCCGAGCTTGTGGACGAGGGTGGATTTCACTGAAAAATACACATGGCTACTGGGAAAATTCAAACGCCACGGCTTTTTTGGATAGGGATAATATTTATGTGCACTTTCACCATGCTGAAGCTGGATGCGTTCTCCAGTGAAACCGAACTCTGTGAGACATTTGGAACAACAGCTAAAATTTCATTTGTTTTGGAGCTGCCTACTAGACATTTGAAAGCGATCAAAAGCATGTTTATCCATTCTTTTGTTTGACATGACCTATCCTTCCATCACTGTCTCTTCTAAATAAAGTCAGAGAGTTGTGAAATGGTTACTTTTAGAAAAAGATGGAACCTTGCAACCTGGGAATATGTTTGCTGACTTGCCGCTCTGGGGGCACAGCCGTCGGGCAGCTGCCTCCCCCTGCCAGCGCCGACCGCTGCATCACTCGACGGCGGTCTCAGAGGTGGCAGCAGCGCACACTCTACACAGCGCTTGGGGTTTTTCTCATTGCGTGGCCAGCCCTGTGCCGAGCTTTGCTGCAGGTTTGCAGGCTCAGGGAAGCACAAGTTCTCAGGTCGGTGCTAGCCAGGAGAGGGAGCTTTGCGATGACCTGGCCAAGCAACGATGCCAACCCAGCTAGTGCCATAGCCAAATGCCAACTCTCCGTCCAAATGCCAGGGTCTCTGCGCTGCCCTGTCTGCAGCAGCTGTATCTGCACTGATGAGCAGTTTTCATCTCTTTCTCCTCTGCTGAGAGCTACCCCAGCCTGTAAATACATACCCCCAGGGAAGAGGTGAGAGTCCCCATTACCTTCCCCACTCTGAACCACCCACCCACCCGCTTCAGACACACTTAAGTTCATTACATGAGACTTTTTCAGGCAGACTCAGCCAGAATCACTGCAGAACGGACACATTTTATGTCAGCTCAGCTTCCCTCCTTTCCCTGGCCTCGTACCAGCACAGAAGCTAGCCCATGGACTCAGACTGGTACAGGCTAACCTGGTTTGAAATACAGGTTGAAATACAGGACTGGAAACAACATCGGGCACATGTGCCACTGTACAGCTAAAATGCTAAATGAAACCACACCTAGAAGCCTGCCAGAGCTGTTCCCATGCAGATTTCAACAAGCCACCAACATCTCTGTCACCATCTTGAAGACCTTGCACCTCTTGGTTGCTTGAAGTTTGCCAAGAGACCTGACGCAGGCTAGCTGGGAGCTCATATCCTGTCTGAGTGTGATACTTCAGAAAGTTTTGCTCCTGTGTGGGGCTTCAAATCTTCAAACCTTCCCAGCGGGTAGGGGGCTTGCCCGGGTGGCCAGGATGAGCCATACCTAGGAGGTGAAAGTTGCACAGTGCTAGCCACCATCTACCATTTCTCATCTTAGCCAGAAGGACAGATGTGATCTGGGGAGCCAAAGAAGCACCATCAGAGAGGGCCCTGACAAGTATGGGTCATGAGTTTGAGTCATTTATTAGACCTCTCCAGTGCCAGGCAGCTGCCTGGAAAGCACCAAACCCAGGACCTCTGTATCTGAACCCTGCAAAGCCAGAACTCCTACAGACCACGCAGACAAGGAAAAACAGGCACCACACATAGATACACCATGACTCATTAGCTTTTGGAACAAAATCTTTCCCAGATCTCCATTTAGCAATCTGTCAGGCCTCAAGCGCTGTTGGAGACTTGGTGAGTAGTTTAAAGGTAGGCCTGAAACCCCCAGGAAGCAAACCACATTGTCTGCACTGTAACTGCTGCTGCAATGACGTGGAGCCTGAACCCACCATGTGCTGGGGTATTTGGGTAGTGATAACACCCCAGCGCTACAGACACATTGCTATGTCCTCCCCTCCAGCATGCCACCCAATGGGAGCTCCCTGGCTATGGTGATGGAGAGGACAAAGAAAACCCCAGAAAACCCGGGCTGAGCATGCGGTTGCTCTTTGCCCCCAATCCAATCTTTCCCACAGCTCCTGGTAGAAGGAAGAGGGAGAAGAGAAGGGAGGGAGAGGAGAATCAGATAGGACACTTTTGCTTGTGGCCAAGCTGAACCAAGAGCATCACCCTTCTTCCAGGTGTGAAAGGAACGCCACAACAAGTACTGTCAGCTTTCCATTACCCCAGGGCATGCTCTAACCCAGCAGAGCAGGGACCACAACACCGCCTGCCCAGCCTCGCTGGTGATGGCACTGATGGGGTAACCTTCCAGACGCTCTCACTCTAACAAGACCTACTTGAGCCCTCCAGACCCTACTCCGTGAAGCTTTCCCACTACAAGAAGAGAGAAAATCAGAAGCCCAAGCCAAATCCCACCTCACGGTCACTTCTCCACCTTCACTTATTTATTCACCCATGTAGCATCTCCAACAGACCAAGGCATGAAGAAAGCAGAAAGCTTCATGATGATGATGTCCAACTAAGGCTATGTTTCCCTTCAGCATGCCAGGGGAGAGTCCCAGGCGAAAATCTGTAACAGACAGTGACAGGGGCTGCACAAAGTCTGAGCAGGTCCCTTGGTGAAGCTATAGAAGGACACAGGAGGTCCCTTCAGCCCTTCTCACACTGCTCTGCCTGCTAATGTCTCAGAGCCATGTGTGCCATTATTCCCATTTGGAGGTTGTTGTACCTCCGAAGAAGGGAAGGTTTATTGTTCAGGCTTCTTAACAACTGTAGACATTACAGATTGCTGGTGTCTTTGCTTTGGGAGGCAGCATCCTTCCTGTTTTGTACCCTCCACCACTCTTTGGTTCCTGTTGCCTGCCCAGTAATGTTGATTAGGCTTCAGGGCAGAAGCAGCATTTTGCACTTTCTTCTAAGACAGGGTTTCAATTGCGGAGAAAACTCAACCTTGCTTTCTTTAATAATTCACATGGCGGTATTGTGTGGATACTCTTAACTGCTACTTAAAAGTAATTAATTGATTTTCTGACATATCAGTTAACAATGTATTGCACTGACATGAAGTTGTGATTCTGCTGTTGATTGGGCTGGATGACTAGATGCATCATACTTGGTTCAGGAGCTGAGCTTAAGAGACTCTAAATATATTCTGCTATAAAAGGAAAGGCATTTTACATGTAGTGTTGTCTAAAACTTGAATCCATATGCTGCCTCCAATGCTATCAGAGTAAAGTATTTCATTGTTATTTACAGTAGACCGATAGTATTTAAATTTAGAACATCCGGTAGGTACGAAAACACAATTTCTGTCAGCTGGAGACAATAGCACATGTTGAATTGCAGAAGGAAGGGAGTCTGTGGAAGGGCTTTATGTGCATATATGTAGCTGAACTGGGAGAGGTCGCTGGAGCACCTCCTTTCTCCATACTAAGTTGCCTATCCTGTTTGAAACCCAGGAGCACTACAAACGTATATATGGATGACTCTGAAGCAGGAAGACAAAAAGACAGAACCCATTTCTGGAGATTAACAGTGGTTTATACAGTTTTTTATCTTTACAGTAAGTCACCAGCTGTAATAAACTCCAGGGCTGGGTGGCAACAGCAGATTAAATAAATTACTGTGGTCGAAATGTTCAAACCAGCCATATTCGGTTAGATAACTAAATAAAAGAAGACCAGCTTTCTCTGGCTTTAATGAAATTATCTGAGAAACTTATGAGTATTTATTACACTCCACAATCACAGATTCAGAAATCTACTGTTTAATTACTTAGACTTGAAAACTCTGACCTGGATAGATAGTGCGTGGGGGACACTACTGGAAATATTTTCATTCATTATAGAGGATATGAGCTTACTTGCTTGTGATCTCTGCTTTGATATAGGTAATCCCATCAAGGATAACTTAGAAGGTCAAATCCCTAACTTTTATGTGTTCCAGAATACTTCACATGTTGAACACTGTTTTGCTTCTGTTCTCAGAGTCTTTTTTCTCCTTCCTTCCCTTGCTACGAAACACCACAGGAACACAAGTTGAGGAACAGACCAATTCTCCTCTAAAAGTGTTCTTTCAATAGATATTTTATGGATATTTTATGTTAAAGTGTTTGTGGGGAGAAGTAAGTACTTTTATTGTATCAGCTATAAAAATGGGGAAAAACCAAGCAGCTTTCTGGTACACAAAACCTTCTTCAGCTATTTATACCCATATTTACCTCAAGAAAGCCTGCCATTTTTATCTTTCGTCTGTCAAGAATATGAGAACATTTCTTATACACGCTCAGCCTTGTCACAAAATCTAGAAGCCGCTACAGGAAATTAACTTCACCAAGACCATCCTGTTTATGCAATTACAGTATTAGCTGACTTGACTCTGTGTGCACGGCACAGAACAGAGTCCCACACTGCGAAACAATCTCCACCCTCAGAATTATTTATCACCAATCCTCTCCTGAGATTTGGCCATTAAAAATACCTGCAACCCTGTTACGACTTATTTTAACTTCAGAAGAAGACCGATAGAAGAACGGCGGCAGATTCAGCAATGAGCATTTTGTGGGGTGTTTAGCTTCAGAATAAATGAGTTTTGAAAAAGAAGAGAGGTCATGAATTATTAACGGTCCCCTCTGTAGATGGGAGAAAGTGTCAAGATTTTGCTGAAGTCATGGATTGATTTTCTGACACAATTGAAAAGATGTGAAAGCAGCCACTTGGACCGTAGTGTCAGATATATGATCCATTGGTAAATGGGATTCCTCCTCTCACTTACCAGCACTGCTCATGCACCATAGATTATGCCGTATTATATAGGCCACAGTAATACTTATGGGGAAGAAAGAGTGGGAAAAATAGGCAACAAATTGTAGGGTGGATGGATGAGTAAAAGAAAACAGACTAAAGAAATCCCGCTTTATAGAGCTGGATAAAATGTTACAGCCAAAATATTTTTTTTTCCCACTGAACTAATGCAGATTTAGGCTAAAATGACATTTCATGAATTTATGCCTATTTTTAAACTTATTTTGCTCAAGGAGGAGTGAAAAACAAAAATGAAATACTTTACAACTGTTTTCAGAATGAAATTTTTAATCAAATATTTTTACTGGAAAAAATACTTTGCATTTAATTTTATTTTGAAATTGTTCTAAAAGCCTTGGCAACTAAAACCATTACTCTTAGGGATTTTCTTGGTTCCAGATTAATTTTTAAAGTAATTTGCCAAAATTCTTAATGATTTGCTTTGAGTCAGCTCAAAATAGAGTATTTTCTGAGGTTTTCTGCAATTATTATTTTTCTTTATGCAGCTAGCACTGACAGAACAGCTACAGTCCTTCTAACTAGAAACAATTCACCTTTCTGAAATACCTGATTTTGTATGTCTCTCTGACTGCTCTTGTCAGCAGAACCGGGATGTTGGTCACTGCTGGTCTCATCCTTTCCAAGTGCCACTTTCGTTTCTCCTCTTAAATTATAAATGTAGATGTGGAAGAAACAGCATAAACTGAAGGGCTTCCTCACCGGCTGACCAAAAGTCAGAATGAAAACGGAGCATCTTTCAAGACTTTACCTCAGTTTAGTATTTCAAACCCCAAACTCACAGAAGGACACACAGAAATGTTACTACTCCAGACCAGAGTAGGTAGCAAAGGCCTGGGTTCTTTTCTATTATCTCACTTTTTATTGGAGAAAAAAAGGCATATTACTTTTTAGAAGTGATTGTAGGCTTGTGAGAAGAGCAAGTCACCTTTAGCCTTTATGTGACTGCCGCCCTCTCCCTGCTCACAAATCACTTGCCCAAAGTGGGAAAATGAAATATATTTTCTGCTGGAGAGCTGGGGTGATAAGGCCCCGCGTCAGCCTTTGGAGCCTGGAGCAGCAAGAAGGAAAAGTAGAAGTCTATCCTTCACTGATTTTTGAACATATTACGCTGCAAAGCGGAAGGTGAAGAGATTACGGAAACATTGGAAATTTGCTGAACAATGTCAGATTTAGGGTAACAGACAGCATTCTGGAGTCGACACATTCGTATTTGAATGACTCCAGTTTCATACATGGCTTCTTTTAAAAAAACTTCCTGTATGTCATCTTCTTGGTGATCTTCCATTTTATGATTCAGTAACAGTCTGCAGTTACTAACTTCTAGTTGATACAGTGGGAATGATGATCCGTAGTGGAGTCAGATATCAATTTTTCAATGCATTTTTCACATGCTGATTTATCAAGTTCGATCTTTTCATGACAAAAAGAGCCTGATTCAGACAATTTTCCTTGAAAATAGTTTGAAAATAGTCTGAAATTTTGTTTCAGTAGTTGACATTGTGTTTCCTTAACACTTTCTGGTTTGAAATATTTTGAAATTAAGTTTATGATGGCATTTTCTGTGGTTTAGGATTAAACACAGTACGTTAGTATGAGTAGCATTTTATATTTATTTTTGGTTTATGAAATATTTCACTGGGAATTTTGTTTCAGTGGAAACTGTGTGCCTATGCATGTGTGTGGGGAGGAAGATCTTTTCACCCAGCTGTGCCTTGGCTTGACTGCCTTCAGAATCGTGTTAAAATGGTACCTGGATTAGGTGGTGCAAACCAGTGAATTAGATCAGGTGAGAGCAGCAAGGAATAGCATCCCTTTGCTTATGCTGCCATTTCCCTGGAGGACTGATTACTGCTTTCCTTCCATCCAAAGAGTGTGAAGCAGAAAATTATACAAGGACATATATGTGCTATACTAGTAGCGTTTCAGCACTGCAGGCTTGGTGAAGAAGGCTCGACAAATTTGGTGAGTTTGTTCGCCAGCAGTGGTGAGAAGAAAAGGGGGATGGGGGGTGGCAGCACACTGTGGCTGGCGACGTGAAGGTGAGGCACCGGCTCCTGCAGCCGAGACCC
>NW_009230014.1:23088-30983 GCF_000690835.1 Fulmarus glacialis
GCCCCCCGGGAAGCCGTTTCTCAGCCCAGCCAAGCGCCGGGGCTCCCTGCTGCAAAGGCTCAAGCGGGGACGGTGCTGACCTCGTTGCGTAAAAAGGGATTTGCAGAGCCAGGTGCCGGGACAGGGCATTTAAAACAATGGCGAGTTCATCTGCAACAAAGAAAGCCAACGACTTTAGCGTGGTTCTGGTGGCAGATAAAAGCAAGGCAGGGCCTGGCAATAAAAGGTGGCGTGAAGAGATGGTCAAGAAAAGTTTAGAGCACGTTGGAAGGATCGATTAATGACAATTTTACAAGGAAATCTGCTGTATAAGAGCAAGGCAATGATAGGTACCTTAGCACTGAGGGAAAGGTGAGGAACCCAGTGCAGAATTGTTCAAATTGTGTTGCTGAACTCCAGCAACAGTTTCACGTTGTGGGAAAGGCAGCCTGCTTTGTGTTTTTGTATGTTGCTGATGAGTTGCCTGTAGAAGAGTGTATTTGGTGGTCTTTGTTCAGTTCTTAGTGGTTTGTATCCCACCACACATCTGGCTCTTTTCCAACGGAGCCCGAGTACTGAAAAAAATAATTTAACAATTAGCATGGAGATAACAATATTTCCTTCTCCAATTGGGTGGTCTATTTTATAGCCAAAATGAAATTAGATCCAGGAAGTGACAGGTATTTCTGAGGCTACAGCTTCATAGTGCTGAACAGAAAATTCAGAAGGATGTGTCACACAATTCCCAGGAAGACGAAGGCTGGAAGTTTGCAAACACATGCAAAGTAATGAAGGGAGGAGCACAGAGGAATATTGTAGCTCTGGAAAAAACACAGTGTGCTAATGCGTATTTCCATAGCATTTCTGCCCATTTTCATTTCCCCAAAGCAAGGTGTAACCCAGACATAAATATGTATTGCACAGATGCAGAAAGGATGCAGGGGAAACTAAACCCTGGATACGAAAGGTACATATTTCAAATTGCTTAACTACCTCCATAACCATGAAACACACCATGATATCCACAGTCACCCAGAATTGCACTGATATTTCTTTTCAAGTAAGGGAACCGGGTGGTATAGAGGCTATACTGCTGCCTGACATGAGGACACAGCACACAAGCACACAGGAGGATGTGCTCTGGTGTCAAGTACGCCGTGGACCTGACTTCTGCCTCCAGACATTGTCACTGTTTGGTACCTGCTACACTGGTACAACCATTCAGAGCAACAAAGTGTTACAAAAGCTATATATGGATCAGGAAAAAATATTTCCCTGCCTCTAGTCCCTCTCCTTTCCCTGCTGCACTAGACACAGGCAGTGCAGCCCCTGTTCAGAAGCTGGTGCACATTTTGATGGTAATTCTTCATTAGGCAGTTGGCACTCTGCAATACTGGTGATACTGCATGCAGAACAACAATTAGTATTGCTAGATGTTTAAAGAGTGCCTGCTAAAGGAGACTGAAGATGACTCCCCTGCACTAAAAGCCCTTGCCCCTGAAATCTCGGAGTCTTTCAGCAAAGTCTAAGTGATGGCTGAAGGCCATAGAGCTGAAGGCAGATGGTTAAAGCTGCTGAATCCCTGAAGAATTGGTGAAATAAAAAAGTAAAAAAAAAAAAAAAGTGTGCAGGCTACAAGTGCACAGAGCACACCACTATCCTTTCTTGTCAAAAGAGTAATAATGGTATTAAAAAAAATGATCACCAAGAGAGTGGCCCAGTGGCAGCACTGATCTTTACAGAGCTTCACAGGCCCCAGCAATGCACCTCCCGGGCTGTAGCCTCCCAAAACTCCCCTGAAAGACTGAGATGCCCCGTGTTTGGGCATGGTTCCCCCATCTGCGTGGGCTGCCTGCTGGGGGCTGTGTGCACGGGCACCAGCGGGAGTCTTGCACCTGAGTCGGGGTCGCCTCCGAGCCTGTCAGGGAGGCCTCCAGCACGGCTAGATCCCACCACGAGTCGCGGGAGGGAGACAAAGCGTTAGCTGCCATTTTGATGAGCTTTCCCGTGGCTCTTTTGCTCCAAGCAAATTTAGCCCTCTTTTTTTTTTCCTACCTCTCCTCACAAGCTTGCTGGGAACATTTGTGCAAAATCCAGCAGGGGTGGGAAAACAGCATGCCAAGATCCAGCACAACCCTGCCCGCTTTTCACGTGCTGCATTTTGCTGTTGCTGCGACCATCGTAAGGATTTTGCTTTCTCCAGCAAGGGCAGGCCGTGTTCAGCGGGCTCAGTGCGCGAGAGGCGTGCCTTTCTCTGCTGCTCCATGCAAATGCCACACAAATTTTCTGAGCTCCTTCCTTGTTAGGAGGCGGCGGGGCGTCCTGCAGAGCAGCAGCAGCAGGTAACGACCGCTGCGCTGCCATGCAAATCTAGCAGGGGGCTCGTTTGGTTTCCCTTACAGGGAAGCACCCTGCGCTCGGTATGAGGTACAGCAGTCCAGAAATCTATGGCTACCAAGCCGGGTAGCCAGATACAACTGCCCCACTGTTATGCGCGGGACGGCAGCAGGAGGATGCACGCTGGCTGAGGACAGCTCCTCCTCCACGCAGGGTTTTCAGGTTATACATAGCCGTGAGCTTCCCACAGTTTTCCATATGAATATTCCTTGTTTATGTTTTGCTGGAGGTCGGTATGAAAAGTACTTGAAGATTCGTAATGAGAGCACTTGAGTTTCTGCTTCTTGAACCTAGCGCTGTGTGGTCTGAGCAACAAGGCAGCAGCAGTTCAGTCAAAGGGAACTTAAGGAGGAAGAACTGGCACCTTGATGGAGCTGAAGTACAGGGACCCACATTTCATTTGCCAAAAGTGGTTGCTGTCCGTTTCATCATCCTAGAGATGACAGGGGCATTAAATGGTATCCATACACAAAGGGAAAATGAAAACATACCAAACATGTAGGAGTCAGCTTAAGATACAGATGCTGAATGTTTGGAAAAGCTGGTGACCTGTTTTAAGCCCACTCACTACAGACTGATTTCTCAACAGTTTCTTGTAAACAGACTTTATCTTCTGGTTTGATAAAAGTTGAGGGGCAGATAAGTAAGACTGCCAGCGTTCTCGGCAATATTTTATGAGTTTGTCCCTGTATTTCATGTCCCTATGGTAAACGGATATGCTTTGGCTGAAATCCTGACTCCACTTGAATGAACAGCAAAACTCCCCCCTCCCTTAGGTGATCCTCTGGCATCAAAGATGTGCTGTATAAGCTCAGACCGCTCAGACCAGTGGCTCCCATCCCGCCAGCACTGCTCCGTGCCCAGCAGCTACCGGGATGCACCCCAGGGTGCCCACAAAGCATGCGGGTGGCTTCAAGGCAGCAGCAAACCCTCGCTACAGCAGAGATCAGCTGTGCAATCTCCTGTGCGGGGTGTCCCATTGGGCTAGTTATAAAAACGCTCCTCAGAAATAATATAGATGAAGCTGATCTTTCTGGGGACAGGCAATGGATGGAGTGACCTCTTGAGGTCCCTTCCAGCCCTGCTCTTCTAAGATACTACAAAATTTTCTTAGAAATCCCATCAGCCAGGTTGTAATCCCTCTCTTTGAACTCAGTGAATCAGGGGCCGGTTGTTGACAGCAGCATATAAACCACTGTGCATATGTGTGTGCGCGGCCATTCGCGTGTGTGTGAGCGTACTAGCACACACGCCTATGTGTAGTAGGCTACTTGATCTCCACTCATAACAGCCTTTGCCCGTACTCATCAAAGATGGGATGGTGAACAGAGATACGATGTAAAGGACACTGTGCTCACTTATTTTATACATTTGTAATCTCTATCCAGAATGCTTTTTTTAACAACACTGTCATTTCCATAAAATGTTTCAGATTAGAGAAGATCCTGGCTAAATTTAGCTTTTATGGAAGAAAGAATAAAACATAATTAACTGTTTAAAGAACAAAACACAAACCACATGAAGCAATGAAACTTGTTGGCGAGAAATCTAACAGTAGTGCTTGGTAGCAAACCCATCTCCTGTGGAACAGATGTTTGGGATTTTACACAAAAATAGAAACTACACTAATGTCAAATGCTTTAGTGCCTGAAAAACTGACAAACACTGAGGGTTGCTCTTTGGGCACCACAAGTTTTGTACAGAGACGCCGCAGAAAATGGAATGAAATTAAAGCAAAACAGCGGCAAAGAAATATTGACAGATTTTTTTTAAAGCAACTCCCCAAACTAGCGACGTCTCTCTGCCTTCAGGCAGCTTTTAGTGCAGTCTGAATGGCTAATTACTGCCAGCAGTGGTGGAAAAGCTGGTTTGCAGGCACTTGATTACTCTTGAAGTATCGGGCTCTGTTTTCAGCAGAGCTGTACACAACTTTCTATACATTCTGCTTAAATAGGCTTGTTAGGCCCCCACCCCCTTATTTTATAAACAAATATTGAGACTGTTAATGTGGGGAAAGTAGGAAAAGCAACAACAACAACAACCCCCTTGGGTGGTTGTCTCATTTCTCATCAGGAGAAGAGAAAATCGGTGGCCTGATTTCCAGGGGTGACTCAAACGGGGAGCTGTAAGACGGCAGTGCCTCTGCCAATTGCACATATCGCGGCTTTTAGGGTAAGTAGCAGACTGGGATAGGAAGCTACATTAGCTGGAGCACCATCCTTCCACGCCTGTGGTAATATTTGTTCAGAGCATGGATGAATGTGTTAGGATGGATTCATCATAAAGAGCTTTAAAAAAATCCCACAGTTTTGGAGCATTGGTTCACAAGACATACCAGTGTAGAGTTTTCCTAGACACCTTATTGACTATGAAAAAGACTTTTTGTGCATGTGCCCCATGAGTTAAACCCACCAGAATAAAGAGAGATGAAATACCCCAGCAGACTATGCATGAATTTTCTAAGTGGGTGTTCATGTTTTATATCACCATATGATACTGTGCAGCTTCATACAAAGAAAGACATCAGTCCCTGCCACACATGCGCACACACACATGGACATGTACACGCTCCCCAAAGCTAAACAGATGTCACACCAAGCCCACATCTCACCAAAGTTTTCCAACAGTCAAAATAGAAAACATCAGGCCAAACTTAGCCTCCTCCGATGCGTGCACACACCCCACTTTCACTTTGATTCAGTCTTCTTGACATATGGTTTCCTCTCTCCTCCCGCCTCCCCTCCCCTTCATATTTCAAGCTTGAGAAGATATAATAAATTGAATTTAAATATTGCGTCTGCAATGGACACCAAGGAAAGGCGGGAAACCTAAAAGCAGAGCTGAAGTTTCGAAGGGCAGACCAAGAACCAGTTCCCACCACTGAGGCGAACAGGAGTTTCCTAGGGATGCGAGCTGGCGTGGGAGCTGTGGTGTACACCGAGCCCCACGCTGCGCCGCGGTCTGACGCCGGACCCAGGCGAGGGGGATGAGGACGAGGTGCACCCCTCTCTCCTGGGCAGCTCCTGCCTGCAGGGGCTGTTGCTCCGCTGCTCTTTGCCGGGCTTGCACGCTGTGCCGCACTCGCAAAGTCTAAACTGAAGTGAGGTTTCCTCTCCTCCTTCCTATTTTTTGTTTGGGATGTTCTTTTAAGGCTATTTGGCTAAACGGTTGCAAAGAAACCCAGCACCCCCCCTTCCCCTGAAAGTCAAAGACACTTTTCTTGAATAGAATTTAAGTGGAGGATTAATTTAAGGCACTGGTTTACTTATTCACACGACCAGGGTGCTTTCATGGGTGCTATCACACACACTGATATTTTTTTCTTTGTTTACCTGGACGCCTGGAAGAGCAAAGAGAGCCACAGGCGTGATGCCAGTTACCCCAGAAATCCCCGAGACCTCCGTGGAGGGCAAATGTCATGCGCTTTCCAGGAGATGTTCAGCATTTCATCATGCTTTATAGGATTAGAGCGTAGGAACGAAACAAAAAGCTGAGGTGCTTTTGGAAGTAAATGCTTCTCGAGTGTATGAAGGGAAGTAGGATTTGTCCATATTGCAAAGCAGAAACTCTCTTAGTGCTGTTTTCAGGCTAGGAGACATTTTTTGAAAAGCTTATGTGTAGCACCGTTCTCAGCCCTTTTTAAGCCTGGAGAAGAACGAGGCAAAAATTGGGAATTTGATTCTGACTAGCTTAGCGCAGCTTTTCAGATTCACTCGACACCAGCTTTTAATATTACGATGGGGGGAAAAAAAGTGCAGCCAAACCCATCCCTTTCAGCAAGTAGGTAGAATTAATCAAGGCAAGTTTGTACATACCAAGGCTGAATTTGGTTCATGTTCTGTCTAATATCTAAGCAATTAGATTTTATTATTAAATCATTTAGGATTAAATTTCTGTTTGGAAAATTATTCTTATTTAGCTGTACGAGTGGAAAAAAAAAGCCAGGAGCCAATAATCTATTTTGCACTCATATTCCACTTTGGATCCAGCAGATTTTTGTTGAATGGAGAAAAAAAAAAGTGATTTCTTCATAGTCTGAGCTCTCGTTTCCTCAGCCTGGAATGAAGCTGTGCATGTCCATCTTCCTTCCCAAATTAATGAATAAATTTAAAAAAGCTGACAGCGCTGAACTGTACTTCTCTGGAACTGCATCTTATAATAATATTGGCTCCAAAACACTGCTGTAAATTCTTGCATATTTTGTTCAACTTTGCTTCTTCCCATATGCAAATTTTCTACTGGTATGCAAGTTTGTTATTGCTTTATGTCCTACGAACACGCAATCAAAAGAAAAAGCTTAGGCCAATACCAGAGGGATTTTCAATACCTCGTTACTTGCCTTTGCAAATGTAAATCCTTTACCCCCTATTTTGGCAGTATACACAATACTAATTTCCCTTTACGTAGCTCTTTTCATCCCAAAGAATTTCGTTGAACATTTCTGATCACAGAGGATTTGGAAGCACCGAATAGGTGCAACCACACCTGAGGTGGAAGGCGGGAGCTTTTTAACCCGAAGTGGAATGAATTACCCGGCAGCCTGCAGGGAGAAGTCAGGGGCAGGGGCCCTACGATCCCAGTGTGATGTCCCATTGCAAATTTATGCTTTCTTCAAGATCTGTGTTGAAGCACTAGCAAAACCTCGCACCGCATGTCTAACCCAGAGGACTCTTCCATGAGTACAGCCTTCGCCTGGTTTATGCGAATGGATGAAATCTCAGCTGCAAGTAACAAAACCATCTATCCGCCATGCCGTGCGTATGCCAAACCTTCTCAGTCACGTTCACGTACGCCACTGTTTCTGCAGTGTCCCCCCCCAGCTCGAGATGATGGGCAGCAGAACTTTCCTGTCCCCCCCAGCAGACTCCTCTTGGCTTTCACTGCTGTCCCCCCAACACCAAACAGCTGGGTGCACCCAGGGTAGCATGGGTGCCTGGAAAGGATGTCTGAGAAAGCCAATGAATCGGGAGCGCTGAATGAACTTTAATGGTCTGGGATAAAATTAATAATAGTAGGATCCACTCTAGCTTAGGCTCCAAATCCTTCAGATGAAAGGGAAAAATAACATGTGGTCTGCCATGTGCTAAGTATTCGCCTGTCCTTGAATGTCCTTGTTAAATGTGTTCTGAATTAGAGATATCTAAACACCACAAATAACTATTTTATTGTATATATCCATTAGTAACTAAAAATAATCAGAAGCACCAAATAATAAAGTTAGAAATAAAACCAAGGGCAGCCCAGTGGAAGTTGTTTGCGCTAAGTTCAGAGGCACCGATGCACCCTGCCTGGGGCCCTCAGGGGGACCGGGTCCAGCCGCCCCCCCCTCAGGGTCTGTGGGCTTTGCTCTCGCCTTTGGGCACGGGGGTGGCACGCCTGCCCCCTCCTTGGCATCCTCCCCGCCGCCCACCCGGGCCCCTTGCTCCTCCGGGGGGCCAAACCAGGAGGGAAGAGGCACCGCCACAGCAGCCGTGTGGCTTTTTAGAACTTTCCATTTTCCTGGCAGCCCCAGCCGGCAC
>NW_009230014.1:31014-47211 GCF_000690835.1 Fulmarus glacialis
GAGCCCCTTTAGGGTTGCTGCCGGCTTCTTGGTGAGGGAGACAAGAGCTGATGCACGGGCTCAGTCTTACTGCCGCACGCCCCTTCGCTGTTGGATAAAGGGTTCCTCCTTCCCCACCCTGCAGCACCTCCAGCCAGAAGTAGCTCCTCTTTCTATTTTATACATTTCATTTGGGAAAATCCTCAGAGCCTGTTTCTTGCAGGTGACTTGTAAAGGAATTATTTTTATTCACAGAGCTGCCTCGAAGCTGCCTCTACCTGTATGCTCTTGACAAATCATTTTTGCCAATATGCTTTTATTCGGTGACTTCCCTGTCTTGAGATTCCTATATGTTTTCTGTTATGGTCTGGACATTTTCTTAAATGTTTTCAAGGTCTTTCCCCCGAGCAACAGACCTTTTTATCTCCCAGACTTACTTTTAAAATCATTGCTTCTGCATGTGTGATGTTATGTTGATTACAGTAAAACTGGAGAATTCTCTTAAATGTCAGGCTGTCTGCTCCGCTGCAAATGCCTCACTGCTTTATTCACCCCAACTCTTTTTGAAGGTCACTTTACTAAAACCAAATAACAGTAAGATTAATGTAGGGATCTCATTTCGTAATGGTCTAGAAAGCTAATGATAATTTTATTGTTTGATGTTTTGTTATAGACAATGATTTTTGGTGTTTTTTTATGAAGATCAGGGATTGGATTCTTTAATGAAAAACATATGCTGTAACTTAAGCTTAGTAGCTAAGACTGTCTCTGTGTCCTGCAAAACTATGCTAGATCCTTTGATTTATGTTCGGTATTTTGAACCACGCAATACAATTATCTTATCCATTCTAGAGATACCAGAAAGAGAGAGAGAAAAGCCTTGGAGTTCATACATCAAATAATAGACTCAAATATTTTCCTTGCAAGTATGACCGAGCCTTCACTCCTTGCATTATTGTTAGGGAGATTTGCAAACTTTCCTTCTAAGGGTGACAAAAATGTGAACTAATTACCGCAGTAACCGCACTCCATTCACTTGTCCATACTGCTTTTACCATAAATGAAGCAATTTCACCTTCACAATCTCATTCGCTTGCTTTCTGTTTTAGTGAAGAGAAACTCCTCAGTATTGAAGACTTATGGTCTAAGCAGATCAATTAGAGACTGAAAGTAGGGGCTTAGGGCCATGTAGGGAGTGAAAGCTTAGTAACCAGGACTGTTATTACACAGAAAATACAGTAGGATTAAATTACATTAGTTATATTTTCAAATGAGTTTATTAGCCTGAAATAGATGAGGTATATACGTATCGATGCGATTTTTTTCAGGCACAATTTTAGCATATTCATTTTAAACGCTGTGCATGTGGCATGCTTAGTGTATATACATTTTCCTGATAAAGCCTGGAGTGTCTGGCTGGATTCCACAGTTCAGTTTAATCTTTAGGATGTTTTTTTTCTGGCATCAAAAATCAACCAGATTTTTATTACATTACCTTTCCGAACGGAAATACTTCCTCTTTTTGTCTCTATCAAAATATATGTCAATGTTAAGATTACTGATCTTTACAGAAAATTACAGATTGCAGAAAATTTGTGTAGAAGTAAAAAGAACAGAATAAATAACTGGAGTAAAAAATGTTTGAGGGAATAATAGTAAATACTATTCTGTAATTATTCAATGCAAAATAACCCCTACCCAAGTCTTTAAAAATTGCAAATGCACCTAAAATCAGAGCAGAATAAAAATGCTGACTGCAGTAGAAAATGTATGAAACCACAATAGCCAAATTACTGCAAGTTCAAACTTCAACTTCACTGGCAAAAGCCTCAGCCTCCAGTACCCTAGTTAGGAGAGTTTGCAGTTTGTCACTTGTGGTACATTCTTTCTTATTTTTAGGCTTGATCCAAATCCCATTAACATCAATCAAAATTTTCCTGTTTACATCCATGGGTTTCTTTAGGCCATATTTAGCATACTGAAGCATGAGACTGTGTTTTAAGCTAACTGCTTAACAAGAATGACACCAAAGGAGCAAAACATTAGCACTATACGCTCCCTATATTTCTGTATATTTTGTTAAACCTTAAGCAGCAAGGACTTTTGATTGCCGCCATCTACAAAGTTAACTTTCCTAACTACTTGCACCCAGGAATAATAATATTAATAGTCTAATAAATCCTCTCTTATAGAGCGCAGTCCATAAGATCCTGGTTCACATCTCAAGACTTGCAGAGAAACTTAGCAAAGCACATAAATGTGAAAATTAATAATGTGCTAAGGTTTTGCAGAGGCAATATGACTTAAGAACGTACTTAAAATCTGGAAAGCTCTTAAGTGTTGTGCCGGAAGGTGCTGTCCTGTGAAGGGGAGCCCAGGCGAGAACGTACATGCGTGACGCTACCCCCAGGTCACTCTGGTTTCTAGCAGCTCCTCCGTCATTTCAGGAGTGTGCGCTGGTGACAGCCTGGGAGCCCAGCACAGGGGATTTGGGAAGAATAACTCACTGCTAGTGACCTTTCCTTTCACGACACGTCACTGTGCGGGGGCCTCAACAGTGGCATTTTTTCTGCCTGACACTGCAGCTATGTTTCCGCTCCATCTCCAAAAGCGCCGTACTGCTCCGTCGCTAGGAAGCCGCAGGACTGTGCGACACATGAACCCGCGCCGTCCTCAGACCCTGCCCAGAAGCCCTCCCTCTTTGATGCCTTTTTTTTTTTTGCCTTTTTTTTTTTTCCCTTTTTTTTTGTTTTCTTCCTTTTTAAAGTTCTGGTTTAGAAGGTTCTAAGTTCCTAATGTTTGAAAAGCAATTGTCACACCGCTGTGCACGTGAGAGGAAACGGCACAGACCACCCGAGTCCAATCCTTTATGTGGACATTTAATCTCCTCCACCAACATCAAAGCCTTTGCTCTGACATCCAATTGCATTGCCTCATGTGAGCTTTCCAGTTTGTTTTCTCTCCCCTCTCCCCACCTACTCTTTCACTTTTCACTTGCTCCACTTAATAATGCTACCCAAAGAGACAGCTTTTTTCCTCCTTTCTCCTCCTAAAATGGCAATCCCCCTCCTACATGTGTGTGTACATATATATATATATATATAGCAGAGCAGCCTGAGCTGGGGTGAGCACCCAGCCTTCGCTAGCCCGGTGGCCGTGGTGGGGCGAGGAGGTGCAGGGGTCCACAGGGGATGTGGGGGGACGTGGGGGGACAGGGTGGCCGAGGAAGGGGCAGGGGGATGCCAACACTTGAGGCCAGCGGCGTGCCGGCCTCCCTCGCTCGGGTTTCTTGGGGGCATCAGGGCAGGCAGCGTGGGCAGCCGGAGGCGGCACACGCCCCGTGGTCTGTGTTTGGAGATCCCCCCACGCGCCCACCGGTTGAAAGGCAGAGATTAAAGCTGCCTAAATTGGAATGGGCTGGGCTTGAAAGGGGCGAGCGGGTGGGCGCACCAGGCGCAGCGCTTCAAAAGCATCGCACTGCGGGCTGCTTGGGGAGGAAAGAGGTCTTCCCGCACAGCTGCTGCCCGGGAAGGGGGACCAGGCGGATGTAACGGAGCCAAACGGTGCTGCCCGAAAGACCTCCAGCTTCAGAAACTGAGGGGCTGTTCCTTTGGAAAAATACTGTTTTAAAAAAAAATCAAAATGCATTTTTTTTTCACAAAAGGAATAGTTTTCCACCTTACAACCAGCTTTATTTTCCAGTGCTTCTAATGCACCATCATTGTGCTGATGCAATGTGCAATATCTAGGTATGGGATTTGGAAAGTAAGCATCTCTCCTCATGTTCGCTAGCATGACACATTTCATATTTGCAATTGAAATGGCTGAGAAAGTATGTAAGATATAGAAATGTGGAATTCAGGCTCCTAGGGTATAATTTCCTCTTACACGATATAAGACTCTTTGTGGCAGTTGTGTTTTATCATTTCAGCTGAAAAATGGATTGCATTGCGCACAGTTGGTTTTGTGTACACAAACTTACACAAGCACACGTGACATATATATATATATTTATACACACACACATGCACACACCCAGAAAGACAGAAAAAGAGACACTGAAGCCTTGATAACACTGTAGAACTTCTAAAAAGGTTAAGAGGAAAAAATATTGCACAAGCCTAAATTCCCCACTGGTTTCATATGAAGGGTGGCACTCAGTGATGAATGCAAGATAGGAGTTTGATGTCATAAAAGCCTATCTATGAGAGCAAACTTGGAGAAATTACTCATGCAAGTAAATTACTTCCAGGTCCAGGAACTGGACAGATAAAAAACCAGACACTTTGCTACCAATGCAATATCTGGCTCTGGAGTATCGAATGTGAAGACTGCTATCCAGTCTCAGCAGGCCACTCAGCTCAGTGCAGTAGCAATTTTAGCCAGAACTGCAAATACAAACATCACTTTTCTAGAGAAATGAGTGCTGTGTTAATTTGTTTGCAAACTACTACAAACATGCAGAAGTTTTCTTAGCAACAAGTTGCAAGCATTACTGTCGTATACATGTGCGTAAAGGCTGGATCCCGAAAATGCAAACAGCAAATACAGGATCTTTTTTCCCTTTTGATCTATGCTCAGGATCAGAAAGGAGAGAGAATTTTGCCCTCGATACACCAAGTAGGAGAATGAATAACACATCAAGGAAAGCACTTCTGGATTCTGTTTTTCCCCCAACTGTGGCAATACATATGCTCAAATTCCTTTTGAAGTAAAATTAGAAAGCAACTCCCGTGTGTGGTAAGGTATCGGGTGCGTGCGCTGGGCCACACCAGAGGCTGACTTGGGGCTGAGCAGTTACAGCGGTGGGGATTTTCCTTCTGTTCCAGCAGAGGGGATTTTGCCTTTCCATGTGTAATGGTTGCACAGCCCTCCCCATGCTCATTAGCACCCGTTCTGTCAGCGCACTGAATGCAACAGAGCTGCTCCCGATTTCCTTGTGTCACGCTGGATCTGAACCCAATTTGTAATAATTCAGTCACTGATAAGAGAGAGGCAGGAGACTGAAAGGCACGGGCAGAGAAGCCAGCTGGAGTACCACTAACTCTCTGCTGATGGATGCTGGCTTCCTGCACACAGCTGCATGCTAACAGTCTTACAAACGCTGTTAGCAAGTGTATTACTAATAATCTGTGAACAGATGCCTTCTTGATTTCACATCTCTCTAAAACACACGAAGTCGTCCCAACCTTGAAAACCTCCCAATTCCTAGCAAAGGCTAAACTGTATCGTGTACATTGGCTTGGCCAAGAAAAGCTCTACTTGAAAAGTATCTAAAGGGGAGTTGGCTCAAAACCTTAATACCCGAGAGAGAAGGCAAAGGGAAAAAATCTGGTCTTCTCAGTGTTGATGTGCAGCAGGATGCAGAAATGCAGGAAATACCCCCAATTCTGAAATCATCATGGAAAAGTTCTGAGCAGAGATGAAGACTTTTTTTTCCAGTGAAAGTTGGTATTTCAGGGGGATGAACTACAGTTCATGAATTTAAATAAAATTTGCATATAGAATCAGTCTAGAAAAATGGAGAAATTGTTTTGAAGCAGTTCATTTCATTCTGACATTTTCTAAATGAGATTTTTTTAAAAAAATGAATATTTTGACTCTTCATTTTGGTAATTTTTTTTTGCTTGTTTGTTTGAAGACTGGTCTACATTAAAAAGATAGAAATAAAAAATTATAAAACAATGCTAAACCAAGCCCAAAGTGAAACATTTACATTCAGGTTGAACAAAAATATCTTGCAACAACTTAAATTGATATTTTTTAGGTTTTTAATTTCTCCACAATATTTTTTCTCTTGTTTTTTTTTTTTTTTGGTGGGGGTTTGGGTTTTTGGGGTTTTTTTTACATATGGAAATAAACCCCCAAATTCATAACTCATCCAGCTGCTTTGGATGAATGACTTCAGTCGTGATAAGAGTTCAGCAAGGTGGAGAGTTTACAGCAGATCTGGCTATTTCCTCCCGCATCGTGTGATGTGGAGCTTGAGAGGGGATGAGGAAAAACCTGCCTTTAATTCTGTCCCATCCTCTCAATAAATCCATGCATGGTGTATCACTCAACTCAGGAACTAGCCCCCTAAAAAGAAGCATTATTATTTAGACCATAAACGAGTTTAAAGGCGTCAATATAAAGCTGAGGAATGACAGCGTGGCAGACAATATTTATGTACAACAGAACACTATGAGTTCACACTTACAATTTTGAACACATGGTCAAGACGTCTCCTTTAGTAACACAGACAGAATGTATTTATAAATATGACTTCAGTAAGACTGATGAGTGAGGGAAACTATTCCATCTTTTATGGAAACAAAAATGCTCCTGCCTTTCAGGCCATAGGGAGCACAGAAATGTGAACAGCCCCTTCTGGGTATGGACTACTCAGCCCTGCCACCCCGTACATGCCTTTGAAGCCCAGTTTTAAGCAAAGGGATGTCACTGTTTTCATGTGTGCATGGTTTTGTAGACACACGGACTTTGGCTCTTCATGGCAGAGACGACCCTCACCGTGGGGCTACCAGCACCTAGCTCTTGTGCTGGATTGGGCTGCACATGCTGTGATTGAAAGAAAAATGAAGAACATTTTTGCTGTGGCCCACTGCCATACACTGCTCCAGCAGCTCTTTGACTTGGGAGGCATGCACTCTGGCTGTGTTGGCAGTACAAGCAATGCTGAGCAACAGTGGTAGGTCTGCAGAGAGAAGCCGTTGGTGCTGGAGACCTGACGGCCACACTATTAGTGTTTGAGAGGTGTTTGCTTGAGGCTAGCAAAGCAAACATTCAGGTTTGCTGAATGACCCCTGGACCCTGCCTTTCAGTTTTATTTCAGCAGAAAGGGAGCCAGCTCATGCCCGCTGAGACCCCTCCATGATACGCACCACAGCGTGGTGGGGGATGGCTGGGAGATGCCCTTCAGAGGTGCAATCCTGATCACACTAAAATGCAAATGAAGGCCCACCCTTGCCCACTAGTAGACATTACAGGGGATGAAAAGCTGTCTTTTTGGGATGGAGTCAGTCTTGCCCTCAGAACTATATAAGTGAGTCGGAAATGGATCAATGTTGCCCCAGGAGCTGAGCACAACGCCGTCTGATTGACCACCACCTCTCCCTTAGTCACAGGAAAGACAAATACCTCTTTCTCCTGATAGAATATATATTTTGCACAGGCACTACGACCTACAAGGTCTTGCAGCCCATTGATGGTGCTTTCTGAGAGGGAACCACCCCATTTACACATCAACTCTTCAATGCAAAAGGCAGTCAAGATCATAGGCTGTCTCAAAATAACATGATATGACTTAAATGGAGGATTGATGTAAAACATGATGATGTGCTGCATATTGAGTAATGAAAAACATCCTGGAAACTGATGAAGGAAAAGGTCGTTCGCATACTGCTGAAATCCCTTAAGAATCTTAAGGCTTTGCTGGGTGCATTGATGGATATGCACTAATGACCATGCAAAGATGTGGTCTAAGGCTGACCACCAGCCCTCAGCCCTCACTGCAAAATTATTGACAGCTATATTGCTTATTCTTGTAGCGGTTAGGAAATGAAATGCCTTTCTCTAATCAAGTAATTGCATTAAGCAACTGCTGGGAACATTTTGCTGCTCTTGTTTAATAGCCTAGAAGTCAAGTGTATTTCATATTTGTTAACTGTCAGGAGTAGTTTTTTTCACATTTATTTTTGAACTAAAACAACACTGTTACTGCTTCTGCCCTTTCAAGTAAAACTTTTTTTTTTGAAGTCAACTAGTAAACACACGCAAGTGAAGAGTTTGGGCAATCTTCAGCCAGTATGCAAGAAGGAACCAAACAAAGGAAGTTCTGGGCAGAATTAAATACTAAGCCAGTGAATCTGGAATAATAATAATAATAAAAAAAAAAAAGATACGAAAACAAACCCAAGAACACAAACTGGTTATAACTGAAGCCATGCAATTCCTGGCAGACTTCGTATGGCTAAGACTTTTTATTGCTTCTCTTTCTTTCTTTCCCTGCGGCCGCTGGTGCAGTGGTTGCAGCCCAGCCAACTGCTGCTGGGTGGAAGGAGCCACGGCGGCGTTACCCTTCTGGCTCGCTACCCAGGGACTTTTCATTTCAGTGAACGCCAGAAGAGACTGTGGGCTCAAGCGATCGATGTCCGTGTGACAGAGGGAGAAGCCACTGTCCTGCTCCAGCTCATGGTGTCCTCAAAGGCTCCCTTGAGCCACAAAGCCCCATGCTGCGGCTGCAGAGAAAAAAAGCAAGCAGCTGATGCTCAGGCAGAGGTGGCTCTGGGCACCCCATACAACTCCTGGGGAGCTGTGCTGCAAAGAGAGGGAAGCATGTCCTGGGGAAAGAAGCCCCCAAAAGGGTTGTTCTGGTCCACAGCGTTGGTCTTGGTGCTTGAGGAGCACCAGGGTCGCCTGCCGGGTCTGGCCCGAGCTCGCCAGTGATGTTCCTTGCCTTTAAGTGCGCACTCCTATTTGTACAGATCTGTTTGCTTTGGCAATATGCTGCTCTTCTTGCCAATAACATTACAGCTATTTTGAGCTGAAGCAGTTCTCTCCAGACTGAGGAGAGGTTGATGATAGCGCAATAACCCCAAATGACAAAAGACAAGGTAATTGTCAAAGGTATGGACACGGGAATTTGCAAAGCAGCACCAGCATCTTTTGCTACCCTCATGAATTCATTCATTTCTCACAGAGGCCTATTCGGAAACGTTCAGCTTGTAAAACACTGCAAGGTAGCCACCTGTTATCGGTATACACACGGCTCATCACCGGGATTGTACATTACTTTAGGTGGGATGTGAAGTAATCAATGACAATAAAAGTAGGAATGGAAACAACTTAGGGTGTAAAACGGGGGCCAATAAAACACATAATGTACATGACACCTGACCGCCCAGTCCATACTCAGTAGTGTGCAAGGCTGAGGTTTGACAGTGAATCAACCCAGCTGCCTGTCATGCTGATACATGAGGAAAATTGACACTGTAAGCTGGCCCCCAGCTCAAATATTCAAACCTGCAAAAGGTCTAAGTCATCACATGAAATGGACTAGGAGCCGAGCCCTCTTACGTCTGCCAAAAGTAAAAATAACCCAGAAGCCCTGCTGACAGTCCTTGCTTGTGTTCTTATCGCCTCGCCGTATGAGTTTGTTTAATCTTCTCCAAATGAGAAACGCAGGACAAAAATGTTTTGGGAACAAGTAAAAATTACTCTGAGCCCCTTGCATTATTATTCTGCCATCTTATTTAACAATTGCAAAACCTGATATTCTTCCCGAGTTTCATTTTCAGCACATATCTTGAGGGTGCCTTACAGCTTTTTAATTTTCTTTTTCTGCTCACTTATTCTGTACTTGCTGGCTCTGATGTTTTCTTCTATGAAATTGCCCAGCTGCTCGAGTGTCCCTTCTACAGACCAAGATGCAGTATTTAAGGATGAACTTGAAATGCACAGTGAAATTGTAGCACGGCTGATCTTTGCTAAGAATATCCTCTTCCAATACACATTATTTAGTACGTGTTTTCTAAAGGGTTTTGCTTTGTTTTGTGGGTTGTTTTTTTTTTATCAGCTAAGTTTCTGTCCTGAGCAAGGAGTTATTTAGGAATTCTTAACCAGCAAGCCAATTTGGATTGTAAGGACTCCATGTGGGCAATTGCTCCCATAAATAACACCAGCCCAGATGCAGTTTTGAGAGCAGGGACAGCTATACCCACAAAATCTCTCCTGCTCTGTACCTAACTGTCTGGAAGGAAACAGCTTTTGGAGTATTTTTCCTGATCATAGCTGGGGAACTTCTGTGTATGTGGTCAATACTTCAGGAGAAAAATACCTACTTTTGTCCTTCACCAAACATCAAATCTGTTTTCTGCCTTGAGAACTCCCAAGCCTCCCAGAGGGGAAATGTGGAGGAAAGTCATGGGTCCAAGAGTGTGGTAAGTCGAATGAGAATTTGTATTGTAGTAAAACTGATCATTTTCATAGGTCTGGAAGCCCTGCTGGGCTTTCTGTGTGCTAAACATGCTACAGCTGGGGCTTAGCGATCAATTAAAACGCTCTTACTCAGTCACTCCTGGCCAACAACCGCCTGCTCCTGCAACCCTCTCCAGTGTGATCTAAGCGCCCTTCTGCAGCAATCCTGCCAGGCCGATGGGTCCGCAGCAGCGGCCGCCCAGCAGATGAAGCTGCAGGCAGAGCCCTCACGTGCTGGATGCCCGCTCGCTGCAGAGGCAGGGGGTGCAGGCGTTCAGCTGCTTTGGATGCTCGAGGGCTTTTTTAAAAGGTGCGTAGGCTGATTTTTCAAAATTCCGCTTTCATGTTTTTTGATGAAATTTAGGCAAAATCATGGAGGGAAAGTACAGCCAATCTAATTACGTGGGCAACCATCAAGTATCTAATTCCATTCATTAAACCAACCATGAAATGTTCCTGCTGTGCTATTCCTAGCAGAGAACAAAAGTTCTATTGCTGCTTAAAAAATCACTCAGCTGAGTGAGTGCTCAGGTCTCAGCTTCTTATATTATGGAGACGTTCAGCTTGCAAAGAAAGTTCAGTGTCCATTTAGCTTGTGTATCCTCGGGAGTACAAACCTCTGCCTTTGTTAAAAATAGCATGAAAGAGATTCCCAGGTGAAAAAGAAATTCCTAGATGATTTTTGTTTTTAAAGAGGTGGAGATTTTGGAGGATGTTTACCACACATTCAACAATTCAGGTTTTGTAAAGACTGAGATATTTCTGAGAAAACATTCACAGCAAGTCCAGGAGAGCAAGCGAATCCACTGCAGGACAGCTGAGAGAACAGCGTACACTGAAGGATGACAGACAGACGGGGATTTTGGGGAGAAGATGAAATTCCACAAGCCGAGCTCCACTGCTAACCCTTTTGCTAACAGCTGATTCCAGCTCCTCGGACCAACCAAGAAAGGGAGAAAGAAAAGATGAAAAGAGGAAATATAGGAAAAGGAAATGAAAAGAGCTTTATTAGTAAGGTTCTTCTCCTGCCTGACCCAATTATCAGATTTTGCATTTAAGTTTAAGACAGTAGATCAAACAACAAGAGCCACTTTGTACTTTTGCCAGGAGACCATATGATATCTCTCAGTGACTCTCCTGCATGCCAGGAATAAGAAACTGTGCCTCTAAGTTAGTTTGTCTTACATATGGTGCAATGTGCAAAAAATAGCAAAATTCATAAATGACTGCACTCATGGATGATGTCCAGGATTTATGGCACTTTATCAGCTGGGGTGGGGGGAGAAGGAGGAAAAGGAAAATCTAATTATAAGTTTCCACAAATAAGCTAAAAAGGAATGAGAACTGAAAGAAAGTCCAAAGGTTGGTGTCATGCTAAGTTAGCAAAAGCAATCCATTAGAGTTATTTTGAATGAGCAGTGTACAATGTTCAGATCCAAATCTGCTCTGGACATTTGGATATTTTTGCAGGGACGAACAATCTGTTATAGAAATTAATCTGAAAACACCCAAGATGAACTATAGCAGCTATAGCACTGTGATACCTTATAAATGCTGAGGCCTTCATCCTCACCTCCTTGAGACCCTTTCTCTAAGTTGCAGCATTTTAGGTTCTGGGTATTTTAAGGTTGGGGTGGGATTTGTGCTCTGAATGAGATAGGAGATACCTTGAAAGTGGTTGCCCTTCCCTTCATGTTTCTTCAGGAGTACTTTTGGTAACACCGGTAAGCACTGGAACCCCTTCCACTCTGCACCGTGGGGGCAGAGCTCATTTCTCTGCCCTAATGTCTGGCAGTTCATAAAATAACATATGTTGCTTTCACTTGTGCAAACAAAAGCAAAGAACTGTAAGTTAACTGTGCTTAAGCATATCCCTTTAAACAAAACCAGAGGCAAATGTTTCTGAGGGATTTTATATTAGGCTCTTCTGAAGATGAGGTTACTCGCTTACCTCCTGCAAGAAATGCACTTGATTTTAATGCCTGTACCTATTTTTCACCAGCTGATTCTGACACTTTGGCACATTTGTTTCTAAGAAGTTTTTAGTTTTGATGCATTTCATTAACAGCTGTGTTTCTGAGGGCAGTACCAGCTTTGTTTTCAGGAGACAACCATACTCTTGCATTTATTATCCCCTTTGGGCTGGAAGCCACTTCTAATGGACTTTATTATTATCCACCACATTCCTCGGTAGGAAACATCTAGTCCGAACTTGGCTGTCTTGGTCCTAAACTTGTTCCACAGCTAGCCTTTTTGGAAACAGAGGCTAGAACTTTTTGTCCTCCTGTATTGCCTACCTAGTCTCACTAGAGTTTAAATATATTGTTTCTTTGCTCTGTCTTCATTAACCAACAAAGATAACACAGCCTTCTTATTTTTATAATTTCCCTTTACACAGATGCGTACACAAATAGTTATGGACAACCATCTTGCTTTAACTAGATGGCATGTAGCCACTCGTATTCCAGATGTTTTTGCATTCCATTTTCTCCTCCTCTTGGTGACCAGAAAAGATTCAGCATGTGTTTGTGTTGGTGGAAAAAGTATGAAAGAGGTGTATAAAATCATAAATAGAGTGAAAAAGGTGAAGGCAGCAATTATTCGCTATTTCTCATCGCACAAGAACAAAAAATTTTCAGATAGCATTTTTGTGACGAGCTAAGGAAGGACTTTTTCACACAGCTTTTAATTAAATAATGGAACTTATGCCACAGGATGCTGTAGAGGCCAAATTAGAAAAGAATTCAAAGGGGTTTAAACATGTTCACAAAGAACAAGTTTGATGCACCCATGGAAGTAAAGGTCTACTAACCACAATAGTTTATATGCAATTTCCAGCCCAAGAAATTCCTACACTGCCGACTGCTAGAAGCTGTGAAGGGCCATGAGTGCCAGGTCCTACATACCTTCCTTAACCATATGCTGCTGACCATTGCTGGAGACAAGATGACCCTTTGGTATCATCCCCACATGCCTATTTTTACACCTTTGGGCAGTGAAGAAGGGACAAGCCAGACGCGATGTACAGATCAAGACAACCTCTCATGCACCAACAAAGATATAAAGAGCAATCTTGCTCTTTAGCTTAGAGTCTGAGCTTGCCCAAGGAAGGCAAACCTTTCTTTTCCTTTTCAGTAATCAAAAAGTCTGCCTCTGCACATTGGGGTTTGCATGAACTCTTTCAGTTTCACCCTTGCTGGAGCAAAGACAATCATCTTGTCACAGCAGGGGAACCTTCCCATTAGCTCACGTCAGCTAAACTAATGGGGAGAAGATCAGAAACTGATCTTGAAGAGTCTTCTGGAGGGGTCTTCACACCTCTTGGCAGATGGGCTGCCATCAGCCTTGAGGGGAAATGGCATGTGGACTCTGGTGGCTGGGACAGCCCTTGCAGGCAGAGATGATGTTCACAGCCATAGCTCCCCTTCCCACCATGGCTTTCCTGAGCTGGCTGCAGATGTCTGGGGGAAGGTGTGTGCATGCATGGGTGAGAGTACTGCAAATCACTGCCCTGAAACCAAACACAGCTCTACAGCTGAGATCTGGGAGCTGCTGGTTAAGGACAAAGGCTCCCTGGAACGACCTGGAAAGCTGTTCCTCTCCATTCACCCTGTGGGTACCATCATGCGGGGCTGTTACTTCGCTGTCAGGATGATTGACCGATAACTAACAATGTTTGATTCTTTGCAAGTCAACATGGATTATAGCCTTTGCTCTTAATGCATTCCCAACCTGTTCTGTTTTCCTTCCACCTCATCCATAGTGGTATCAACACTGATGTGGGTCTGGGAAGGAAATAATTTTTCTTGGAAAGATTTTGGCTAGTCCATGACAGCTTCTTGTGTTGCAGAGTTTTGTGTTTCTTGGTTAAAAGCGTGCTCATCATTTGCTTTTTTTTTCTTCTTTTTTTTCATAAGCCACGTTTGAATAAGGAAACACAAATATATAAAAAACAGCTGTTGAAATGTAATTAAAGAACAGACGGGGCCTTCTGCCAGGTCTTCTGAGAGAAATGAGAGCTTGCTCATTACTTGAACCCTCCTCTGTACCACGCCCAAGCGCTAGGATGCCTCGCTACTGAAAGCAATCTCTGCTTGCCTAGTGGGAATAGACAAAAGCAGATACACAGCGTGCGTTAGCGGCGCTCCTGTCATGTGACTGGCTTCAGCTTGATCAAAGGAGAAGTAAATTACATTTTCATTTATACTAAACAACAAGGCTGTTTTCTTCCAAAGCAAATATTTAGGAATCAATTGCATAAAGGAAGCCATACAGTGCCCTCTCTATGTTGTTTGATATTTCACAGTGACTTCAGAGCTGCAGAGAGAAAAGCTGTTCTGAAACAGCGTGAAATGTCCCATGATATCTGGAGAAGTAAGGATGGCTGGCATTTTCCCATGCCACAAACCCCGATCTTGGGTGATTTACCACAGAAATGTGCCTTTGCTTGAGGACAGCTCTTTCTTTGAATCTCGTATCTCTAGGAAGTCTTTGACAGAGAGCAGATAATTGTGTTGGACTACTAGAAGTGGATTCAGATACCCCTGCTAGGTATCTAGTGCCCTTTGAGATGCCTTAAGGAGTCCAGGATGTCCACCTGGTGACAGCAGACATCCCAGGTGACTCATGGAGGACCCATGCCAGAGGGGAGCCATGCCAAGCAGCAACTGGAGGCCATCTGGAAAAACCCAGGGCATCTCAAATGGCACCAAATGTCTATGCATGGGCAACAGAATCAAGACTCCAGTGTCATCATGAAATACTTATTTAGGGACACCTAGCCCCAAGAGTAATTCGTAACCCTGTCAGTCCTTGTAAGAAGAATGCAGGTCTCAGCATTTATTCAATTGGACAGCATGTAGTCACCGATAGCTACACATCACTGCCTGTTTATCAGAACAGAAACTTTTACCTGCAGCTCAGGGATCAAGGGAATTCAGGTTAGTCTTAAGAAAGATCAGAACATAATTTGCAGAATCATTGAAAAGAAATCTGAATGAATATGCCTGAACTATGTGTTATGGACGTAGGAGCAGAGTTCAGAAACTGTAGGGAGAAGACAGGCTTATCCAAACCATGAAAGTGGCAGAGAACTTACATGAAACTTTTCTAAATATGTCTCACAAGCTATCTGCAAAACAACTTTCTGCAAGAATCCCCAATCCTCTCTTGGTCAAAGCAAAACAGCTGAGAGGGAAAGCCAGTGTTGCAAGATTTCAAGATTGTTTTGTGTTTATAGCAGCACAACACAATGTTTTATGTCCTGTATAACACACACATGTATATTTATCTATTGACACATGCTGTACATTTCTCTCGTCTGCTGCATATCCAAAAGTCTTGGCTGCTACAGTCAATTCACTAAACTTGAAAAGGCCAAGAAAATTTAAAAAACAAGGTGTTTTCTGGAAACAATAACCCCTCCAAAGAAACAGGGCTGAAATTCAAAATGAAGCAATCTGGAATTTTATTTCTGTTTAATGTTGTCTTCCAAGCTTACCTCTAATATTCCAGAGGGAACAGTTTTTCTCATGACTGATGGAAACTTAAGTCTCCTCATAGGAAGGGTTTCCCTTCCAGAAATTTAAAACTCAAAAAAAAAAAAAAAAAGAAGTATCAGACAACACAGCACTGTGCCAAAGAACAGAATTTTCCAAAGATTTGGATGGAATAATCACTTTGTTTTACATGGCAGACAAAATCTCCACTGAAAAGAAAACACAAAGACGTGGAAAATGCAGAAACTGGACTTACAGGTTTAAGAGTCAACCAACATTATATCTGCAGGGTTGGAAACCCAGAATTATCCCTATGCTAACAACTGAAGACTCGAAAATAGAAAGTGAAAGGTGAATACGTCAGAAACTTTCGGATTAAATGTAGCCAAAAGGTTAAACAATATGATGTGGTTGTCATTAGGAAGATGTGAAGGTGAATTTTGCTGGGAAACGTCAACGGCCAACTCATGAGATCACATAGAGGCAATGTCATCCTTCCAACACCATTTTCAAAATACACTTCTTAGGTAGCTTTTCCTTTCACTTACAATCTTTACAATTAAATGTAAAGAGTTAGATCCCTAGCTAGGACAAGTCAACGTGCTTCCATCCTAGCAGCTGACACCTGGCACAATGTCATCCTGCCTCATTTAGGTGAAGGTAGGAAATACCTTCAACCGCCTTCGAGTCACCAGGAAATCCAGATGTTATGCGCAGAGATCTGCCTCTAAGAGTGGCAGGGAGG
>NW_009230014.1:47229-62969 GCF_000690835.1 Fulmarus glacialis
TAGGAAAAGGGGTGTCACAAGCATAAATGTTTCTCTTTTACACCAAGCCTAAATTTTGCTGCTTAGGCACCTTGTAATAGCCTTAACATGTATGAACGTAGTGAGAATGAGAAGCTATTTCCCTAAGGCTGTTACTCTTGTACTAAACGATACGCTGCAAAACTTCGGTCTGTCTCTCTCCAATCTTCTCATGAAAAGATTGCCTACAGCTGAGAGCCGGCAACTGCATAAAACCAAAAAATACCTTCCCAGCCCCTATTCTGCATTCTCTGGTGTGAGAATGTGTTAATATTGATTTATTCAGAGCCACATACAGAACCTTTCTCTTATGGAGTGAATTCTCAGTAAATCTTTAAGTGTTCTGCAAACAAGGCAAGTATCATTATCTCTACTTTACACATGGGAAATTGAGTTATAGGAAGGGGGATCTTATTTGCTCAAAGTCATCCACCGATTGATTAAAACCAGACTATCTGTGAATATGTGCTATTAAACAGTAGCAGAACTCGATCCTTTAGAGTGTGTTTTCAGGAACGTGACTTATGCAGGCAAGAAAAGAAAATCATTATGGGCTCGCTCCTGCGACGTGTTGAGCTTTCTGACTCCAGCCCTCAACAGTGCTTAAGAACAAGCCTGACTTTAAGAAAGTGAGTCGTCCCGTTGACTTCTGTGAGATATAATAACGTGCTGAAAGTTAAACATGTGCTTAAACATGTGCTTTTGCAGGACTGAGCCCTTTATGACTCACCAATGCACTGCTACATTTTCTGCAGATTGAGATAAACCCACTACAAACCACGGCAAGCTCACTGATGCATGGGCTGGAGGGATTCTCGCGACCTCTGAACAAATAAACAAGTCCAAAATGGCAGGACGTTAAGTTGCTGACACAGCAGAGTTCAACTCAGAGACTACTCCAGCGTACCAAATAAAAATAATTTCAAAACATGATTGTTGCCTGCCTTGTCAAATGTAGTGAGACCCAAAACCACAAGGAAGAGCAAGAATTAAGAAGATATTAAGAAAGCAAGAATAGTCTGCTCTTTCTGAGGGCTTGGAGCTCCCGTTTATTTGTGCCAGAGACACAGGGCTTAAATTAGGTTTCTTCCGGCACAGATGTGCTAGGAGGGGGAGAAGGAGGCAGGAAACTCAGCCTCTCCAGCGTATTTATTTAGACCAGACATCATCTACCCTCTGGACACAATTTGGAGAGCTAGGTGAGGACAAAGAGCAACACCAGCAGAATTAATGCCCACAGACGGGTGGCTGCACAGCCCAGAGCCTCCAGGACCCAGCCCTTGCGGGCAGCCCCGCTGCTCAGTTGCAGCGGGGAGGACCCCGTCGGTGACCACCAGCTTGGCACCAGCCTCCGCAGGGGATGACTTTGGAGGAGCTGAGGTCCCCTCCACCACTGTGACCACGTGCTCTGCAAAGCCCCGGCCAGCTCGACACAGTCCCCTCCCGAGCACGGCACAAACCACAGAGGATACCAAACTGGAACTGTATGGGATCTGCTAACCACTGATCCCAACACCCCAAATAAAATGCCTCCCTCCCGTCGCTTGCTGTCCCTCCTTCCCTCAGCCTGGAGGAGGGCTGCGGGAGGGAGCGGGTCCTGCAGTGCAGCCCCAGGCCAGCACATCTGGGCCCCGGCAAACACACTGCCAACGGCACCAGCCAGGACCCCTGGCTGGGACGGGATTACGCTCTAATCGAGCACAGACAACGCTTTTGCACATTAATAGCGCTCCGGCAGCAAGTGCTGACACCATTATTAACGTGCATAGTTCTCCCCAGTGTGGTTGTTGCCTTTCATTTAGTTTTATTTTCTCTCGTGATTGACTGACTGACTGCTTAAATGCCCTTAATGAGGCTCACATGTGATGCAGCCCGGGTGGGCAGGATTCAGGATTCAGTTTGGTTACTCATCCCGATGTTGTGGAGCGGCACGACATTTAAAGAGGGGGTAGCTAGTGTCTTAAATTTTGTATATTCCATAGCACGATGCTAAGATACATGCACAGAATAAAACTACTCTTATTAGCAGGGAAGGAAATGCGTACTTTTACGCCACTGATTAGTCTTTTCTACCAAGAGTATGTGTGTCGAAACGATGTCGGCTACCAGCTGGCAGTGAGCGCTGAGCCTCAGATTTCGGGTAGAAAAGGCTTGGCTGTGAAGGATCCTTTTGGCCAGCTTGCTGCAAGGCAGCGACAATGCATTCATAGAAAGGAGGAGGAAAAAATGTAGGAAGAGAAGAAAAAGCCTAAAGAGAGGAAAAATTTACAGGCGTAGCTTTGTACCAACAGAGTTTATTTGCTCTGCTACCTTGTAAGTACAAGCAAGCTCTGTGCAGAAGTCCGCTCCAGCCCATGGAAAGACTCCTTCAGGGCACCACATCCAGAGGGAGAGGTCGGAAAGCCAGCGTAGCCTTATCACAGCCCACATCGGGGAGACTGGAAAACCAGGACTGGCCCGAATACCTCGGTGGCCATACCACAGGTGCATGGACTCCTTTCTCCTCCTGCCCCCAGCACTGTCCCTGGCACGCAGAGAGGGAGCTTGCAACTGGTAGCAAATGGTGCGTGTGAAGTCCCCAGACCGGCTGCCTTGCGCCCCGTTGCCTTTTGCTCTGTTTGTGCCCAGGGGCACAGGAGGTGGGATCAGTGCTTCCGGGTGGGAAAAATGCCATTCTCTTGGTGGGAGAAGTAAGAGAAATGTCCTCCAGGTGCAGCCAGTGCCGCTCTGTCCCCTGTCAGGGACAGTGCTGGGAGACATATGGGGCGTGGGGCAAAAATACTGCAACCGGTCACCCCACAAGAAGGGGCTGCAGCTGCTCAGCCAACCCCGCAAGCTGTCAGAAATCACAGGCGTTTCAAAAAATAAAATAAAAACAAACCTAAAAACCTGTAAAACCCCAGGTTACTTTTAGGATAGTCACAGGTAAGGCAGACTGCAGGCAGTGAAAACAAGTGGGTTGAGGCGATGATAGATGATGGGTGATTTCTTTGTGCTGGGAATAACGTGCAGTAAGCTGCAAGCTACTTGCCACATTTTTGGTGGTCAAGTGTGTTTAGGAGGGATGCAATTACTCCTACAGAATTAACATTTTCTGATGTGCAGCGCCTACAGCAGGTAAACCAGGCTCGATGGCACAGGTCCCACAGCATTTGCCCTACCGCCCTGCTACAGCAAAGCGACCCTGCCTGCTGCTCCTGGCCTTCGTGGGGCTTTGAACTTCAATCAGTGCCAGACTGGCAAATTTTGTTTAGTCCAGACTGACTGTCCCGCAGGCTCCCTGCTGAGGGAGGGCCAGGCCAGGCACAGTCAGGTCTTTGTTCAGTGAACCGCCGCCTAAAGATTGAATTAAATCCCGTTTAGTCTGCTCCGCGCCTGCAGCCCGTGTCCCTACCGTTTCGGACGGCAGCCTTCTCGCAGGGCAGGGAGGGCTGGCGTGCCAGACGGCAGCCCCGGCGACCTGCAGGCTGGCTTAGCTGCTCCCAAGGTTGTCCTGCTGTGGGCTCCCAAAAGAAAGAACAAAGGACAGTAAAAAAACCCACCCCAAAACAGCGATGCTGAAACCAACCCTCATCTAAAACTTCTGTTAAACCCCGGGAATATGGGAGCTGCAGAGAGAGGGGATGGGGGAAAAGCGGGAGGTTGAGGTTGCTGTGATTTAGTTGATGGGTTTTGAGGTTATCCTCCCGGAAAACGAGCGCTAGCAGCTGACACCGAGCACTTCTGCTCTCACCAGTCCCACCACACCCTGCTGGGCTGTGCGATGTGATGCTGCTCAGACGACACCCCCCGTGCTGCAGTCCCTCTCCACGTTTCACTGGGGAGTCGTAAATGCCGCACTTTGTCAGGCCGACGAGCTGGAAGGTGCTGATTTGATGTCGTAGGAATGTACTTTGGATACAGATCAATATAAATGTTTATTTCTGGATGTGGGAGCTCAGGTTAGGAGCTGAGTCCTTCCAAAAAAATATCGAGTTCTGACTTCCAGCCTGGCGGGTGCATCGCCGGCTGATGACCAAGGGGTGGGGGATTGCCTTTGGAAACTCCCACACCAGAGGAGGGAATTCCCATTCCCTTTCTTCGAAAGAGTTGAATCTAAAAAAGATTTGGGGACCCAGTTCGGCTGAGAATGTGTTGCTTTAATATCAAGCTGAATATTTCTGCTGAACACTCCCATCGAAACAAATCAGAACTAAACCAAAGCAAGGAGTGCTTGCACTCTAACACATGCTGCAACCACTGCTCCCATTTGCTTATAAAACTACGACTTTTTGCTAGAATTTTGCTCTTGATTTAATCTTCCCACCAAGCTTTGGATATTTGCTTTCCAACTTGTTAGAGCCTTGCTGGTCTCAAATCTCTTCCCATGGAAAAGTCTCTTGCACGAGCCCTAGTTGAAGACCTTCTTTCTGGGACATTTCTTGCTGCCTTTAAAACTGGCACTGGCTGCCACCAGTAAATGCTACTTGACATAGATTACACTGCATTTTCCATGCTAGCTAAAAGGGAAAAACATACTGCAGTCTTTAGGAGACTTTTCTACTCTGGGTTTCCTAGAGAATGAGTAGGTAGCACTCTAGTTAGGCATTTTATTTCAGAAACCAGTGTTTTGGGTGGAGTTTCAGTGAGATCCATGCCCAGTACCTGCTCAAACCAGGAGCTCAGTGTCAGGCTTGTAAAGGACCACTTATTAAAGACAATGTCAGGGAATAACTGAAATGTCTGATTCCTGAACAGAGTCCATGAACTGCAGCTCAGCAGCTCTTGAGAGCAGCACAGCGAGATGCTGGGTGGGAGATCCACCTTCAGACGTGTAAGAGGGGGAATATCCCTCAGGGACCACTGGGGCAGCTTTCTGGTGCTGAACTAAGACCATATTTCAGTCTGACTGACATGCAATCTTAAGAGAAAGCAATAGAGACGAGGAAGAAACAAGCACTTTACGGAAGGTTTAGGGCTTGTTTGCATAATATAATAATTTAATAATAATAAAGTTTGGCTCTGCATCAGCACGGCCATTCAGTTTTTGTTCTCCAAACCTAGGTCAGCCTGTGAGGTTCCTGCTCTAGTGCTTGGATATGGAAAGCAAAGCTTTTTGGACAATAAATGACTGCCTCACAAGGAACACAGTGTGCAGTACATGTGCAGGCACTCGAACAAAAATGCAAATACAACTCTACAGTCTCCAGCTATTCCGGTCTGAAATAATTGCCAGCAAATAACTCCATTTAGTGAAAACAAAAAAGACGCTGCTGCTCAAGAAATTCTCTTAACAAGTTGTTTGTAAAATCACTTGTTTTTTGGCATAACTAAGGAGAACATCTACACGACCCATATGCAGACAGACCCCATTCCTCTGCCCCTGCTTGGGGCAGCCCGGACATGAACCTGCTCTGGCCCAGAAGGATTTGAGAGGCATCCTCAGCCCCAGGCCAGTTAACGTGGACCTATGGCTCCCCCGGACAGAGCTGACTTCAGCCAGATGAGAGCAGGGAAAAGCCAACATAGGGCTGTGCAGCGGCAGGTCTGAGCAGGGCACCGCAACCCAACAGTCAAGAGCTTTGTTCGCCAAAGGGCTTGGGAGTAACCTTTCGTTCGGGATAAACGTGAAGACGGCAGTCAATTCCTTTAGGGTTGAAATAAGAGGAGCTGAAAGCCAACAGAGGAGGGACTATGGGAGACAGAGTGATAGCATGGTGCCGCAAAAGAAAAAACCCATGAGAGCTTTAAATACTGGTTGGGCTGAGAGACCATCAAAGAAACCATCGTCTGTTTGATTCTTGCTGCATTCAGGGAAACAAGGCTTCGCACGGTGTTTGTAAACAAGCAGGATTACAGCAAACAAATATCTGGCTCCAACACCAGCATCTGCTCCTAGCAGAAACCCCCTCAAGGCCCCCGACTGCCGCCCTTCTCACTCGGTTCAGAAGGAAGGAAAGGTGTCGCATCTTTGCACCACCAATGTCAGCTCAGTCGCGCTCAGCAAGAGCGATCCTCAGCAGGTGAAGCCCCATGAGGATCAAGGCCCTTTTCAAAAGAGAAGCCAGAGAGCTGCCTTCACGTCACCCCGCTTACTGAACACCAAACCCTCCTGCAGAGTCTTCTCTCAATCTGTAAAGCTGCATTAAAACATTGAGCAGAGATGTCCAGAAGGGAGCCTGTTTCCCGACCAAGAAACTCAATATCTCCGTCCCATACATGCCACTGTCCCTACACACTTCTCTGCTCACGGCAAGACTGGCCAAGTAGGCAGGCTCGCTTATAAATCAGATGTCCAGCATCTGTCAGAGACAGGAGCCCTTCACTGAAAGCCTTCTTCTGCCAGCGTTTAATTCAGGAAGCAGCCAGTCTGAGTGTTTCACCTCTCTCTAGCTGCTAGGATATCATGTAAGGACAGAGGTAGCAGCTAAGGGAGAGGGATTTAGCTCATAAAGGCACAGCAAAACCCTTCATCTTGACCTGGAAAGCAAGTGGAACTTCAGCCAAAAACTTGTTCTGATGTATCTGGGTAAAAGCTGAGTAAATTCCACTAATTTCCTATAACAAAGGAGAGTGCATCCAAAAGCCTTTTAATCATTTTCAAAAGTGTTAAGAAAGCTTTACCTACTCTCATTAAGCATTAAGGGATTTTTTTATTTTTATAAATACAAAGAAAATTCAAAACATCTGGAGTCTAAAATAATTATTTAACACAGACTGTTTGGGGTATGAAAACCATAAGCTTTACAAAATTTGCCCTGTACTACTCACTGAGATGGACTGATCAAGGAAATCCAGATGACTCAGATTTCTTCCTTTCCTTCAAAAGAAATGGCTGGCCACAAAAAAATCTTCTGTTTTCTATGGACCGGCACAATTGGTTATTCAGTCTCCCTGGTAGCCAGTAGGCTATTAATATATACACTGTAGTCACTCTGCTAATGAGCTTGAACTAGTAGAAATGCATTTTGGGTCTGGTTTATGAGATCATATCGCAAAGCACAAGGGTACACTGGAAAGCACCAAAAAATTGTAGATAACTACACGATTATCTTTATAAACCTCTGCCATTGGATTGCTTTAAACATATCTCAGACTTTGTATAAGAACTTCAGTGTAAATCAAGAACATGCACTTACAGTGCACAAGTTATTTCAGACTAATTACTTCTTGTGGATACTCTCAGTGGACATCAGGGCAAGGTAGTTTGCTTCACCTTCAAAATGCGGTGTAAATTCATTCCTTAGTTACCCCTCTGGTATTTCCTCTGCAAACAGAATTTGGCATGGGGGGAGAGGGGCTAAAGCTATTACAGGATAAAAGAATGAATAAAACAACTAGGCAGTTTCCAGGTCAGCACTTCTATCTCATACCTGTGTTACTGGAGAATATATGGTAATTTCAGACTGGACTTTGTAGCAAATGGCTGACTCCTCAAATAGCTACCGCAATCATCTCAACATGCACATAAAAATAAATTTGAGTTTACGCTATATGTCTTCCTATTACAATGTCAAAGCTAAAAGAACAGCCACCAGCTAACTAAGGAAATAATTTTTAAAAATTCAGGGTGAAAATACATAGTTTCCAGAATGGTGTGGTTAATTGCTATAGTCCACCACGCTTAATTATATAGATATAGCTAATTGACTAGATATTTTTATAGTGTGTTGATTAATTGATGGTAAATCCATTCCTTTTTTTCTCGGGTTTCCTAAAACTAGCATCTTAAAAATGAAATGCCTATTTATGAGAATTCAGATACTTTTGGATTGGTTGGACATATATTTCATCGTTAGAAATGCTGACATCTTATAAATAGTTCTGAGCTTCCTTTGATCTAAAAAATCCTGCAATTCCCACCATGCAATGAAAGTTTTGTTTTGTTCTGTAACATTTGAAAAATAGCAAGTGCAGAGAAATGGTTTCCTAACTGTGTGAATGAGCCTATCGCACTAAGCTGATTTACAAGTCGATCGTACTGTTTGCACGATTCCGGATGGGGAGCTCTGGCCAGGGTTTAAGATAGAGGTGCCAAATCCTTCGACACAGGCCGTTCTCATGGGAGGTCCAGCCCTCCCGATGTGGGAAGCGCTGGGGAGCTCACGGACAACCCCAGTCTCGTGACAACTCCAGCCCAGTTCTGGAGGCCCAAGAATTGTGTTCATTTCAGGTAAGCGTTTTGGCAGACATGGATGACAATGTGCTGACAGCTCACGCTTCATCTATCAGTGATGCTCCTGTTGATGGCAGCTGCTCTATGAAAGCAGTGGAGAAAAGTATCCAAACAAGACGCTTTCTAGGACTGTTGGCACTGAAGGGGACACATTTCCAATGTCACTTTTTTGTTTGTAAAACAAACTGTCCCAATTGTAACCAAAGTTGCATGCTGACAGCAATTCTGCAATTCAGAAGTGCACCAATTCAAAAGATAGCAGCCAGTAACGAGGGGACAAAAGTCAGAAAGCCAAGCGGTGGACAGAGATAGGTTTCCTGGAAGCACACTTACAGAAACTGGCAAGTTTTTGCTGGCCAGCTATACTCCTTGGGGTTTAGCGCTCCAACTCTATCTCCTTGGAGTAGTGGAAGTGAGTCAATTATGAAGTGATTGAGATAATTAAGTACTTTCCTAGAACTAAGGAGGAACTGTCAGCCTGTGGAATCCCATGCATTTTGCCTGCAGGGCAGAAGAGGTAGATAAGATTAGAGAGAAAGAAGGTGGACTGATCTTCAAGGGTTTTGCGTCCTTGCCAAAGTTTCCTTTTTTTAAAAGCCAGGGGAAAACGCTGGTAAAAATCCTTGTGATCGTGCTATTCAAATCCTGTTTTCCCGCATTTCATAGTTTTCCCAGTTGAAAGAACAATTACACGTGTAACTTACCAAGAAGCACCATAGGCTCAATTCAAATTTAGTAAGGACTCCCATGACCCCCGTGGGGTAGGGCTCTCTCTCAGAGAGCAAGATGGTAGCCCAGGGACGACAGAGCATGGAAACTAAATGGTCAGCAATCCTAATCTACTGGTCTCAGATTCCCCAGTCATGCTGTCGAGGAGCAATTTGTCTGGGTGCAAAGCTTAGGGTGGGATACGTCTCACCTAATTTTAGCTTTGTCTTGTCTAAGCCAGTTTAAACTATGCTCCCTTTATAGTCACTGGAGGTTAGGAAGGCACTGCCAGAGGGTGATTCAACCTACTTATCTTAGAGACTTATCTTGTGATGGGAACAAACCCTATATGGAGGTGCCTCTCTCCCTCTCTCTCCCCCCATTAACTAGAGAAGAGAGAAGAGACTAACTTGAGCTAGGTAGTTAGGTGAGATGGGCCTCATCCCATACGTCTTGTTACTTTACAAGTCACCCAGAGCAGCAGTCACCTTTTCCTGTGCGTTTTTTGGAACTTGCAGTCTTCTGGCATGCAGATCTAGAGCGCAGCTTCCAGACATGCAGGATTGACATAAATCTGAAATAGTTATTAACCTATTATACATGCAAAGTTTTTTTCAACAGCACAAACTGATCTAACATCATTAGTGTAATGACTAGAAGATATTTGTTTTCTGACCTTCTTTTTCTAAGGCTTAACTTCGTTATGGTGATTACAGCTACCAGTAAAACAATAACATAACCTCTCAACCAGTGAACAATGTAATAAATTCCCCTAAAACTTCCAAAGCAATTGCACAAGGCTTTAGATATGAACCTTCCACTAGAGTCAAAAGGAACTGCATGGCTAATGCTCCACACACTTCTTTGGAAATATGTGTCCTAATTATTTTTCCAGTCTGCAAAAGCAGTTACTGCACCCAAGTTTAATATTAAAAAGAGTGAAATGTCAACAGGCTGAGGTGTATCCTAGGTTATGCACACAATGCCAAAATGGCAGTGAGATAGATATCTAATTCAGGGAATGTATACACATATCCCATTTTAGACCTTTTGGAGCAGTTAGACAGCTGGTAGTGAAATCACTGGTACACATGCAAGTGAGTCAGAGAGGAGAAAGGGTAATGGGAGACTCCCACAAGTGGGAAACTCAGTGGATCTAGACATAACTATGCCAAACCAATTTACAATTGCACATAGTTAAGCCATGATTTGCACTTTGATGATGAGTAAACAAAAAGGAAAAGACCTGCCTGTAAGACATGACTCATCCATTTCTTTTTCTTGAAAAAAAAAAAAAAGGAAAAAAGAAACCAACCACCCTTGTGAAAGAGTGCTGCTGCATGACATCAACGATGGTAGGAATATACATGAAAATGTTCTTTTAAGTTCCAGGGCCACAGCTCTGCCGTTAGCTGCACCCAAAGCAGCACAGCCAGCTCGGGAAGGCAACTGGCGGATGCTGAACTCCAGGCGTATCCTATTTATGGGACATAGATAGACATGGAAATAACGGAGGACCTAATTTGATATGTTAACATACCTGAGGAGAAACCAAACCTTTTTTTTTTTGGACATGTGTGGAAAGAATGTCCTAAATTGTTCAGGAAATCCTTCCCAGGTTTGCTTTGGACAATAGTTCTGTCCTAAATAATCTGAGAGTCTTGGAAAAGTGATTGCAAAGGGAAAAGCACATCTTCCTCCTGAAAGCACAAGCAGTGTTTCACAGGGTAACGGCAAAGCCAGAAGAGATGTCCTGCACTGAAACAGAGGAACTGACAATTTCATCTTGAAATACAGTAAGTGGCTGCACTTACTTAAACAAGCATTTAGGGACAGGCTCGTAAATACAGCCAAAATTCCAAAAAAATCTTTGGGACTGTTTCCTAAATGCCGTGGCAAACTCAGGCTTTAGGTGCCAGCAGGTTCAGCTGGGCCACTGCACGCTGCTGCTGGTCCTTCCTTTGGGGCTTTCTGAACTGGGGGTTTCTGCCAGGTCCTGTCGCTGGAGGTGGGCATGTGTGCTATGGCCAGTTACACACCAGCCAGCCACTATGGCCACCTGGGGAAATGCCAGATTTTCAGCAGAAGCCGGTGGCCTGCTGCAGGGATGGGGCATCCCGTGGGGCATCCCATCCCCTGCATGGTGGCGGCCTCTCCCCCAGCCCCGGGGCTGCCTGTGCCCTTTCTTGGTGCTGCACACCAGAGGGCAGGAGGTGACCACGCACAGCCCCAGGGCTGGGGTGGCCGCCCGCCTGCCCCGTCCGGCTTTCGCACGGATTTGAAAGGGAGGCAGGCTGCACCTCCCTGCGCCTTTACCTCGTGCATCCTTGATCCAGCTCATAAAAACCAGACTCATGGCTGATTAAGGCTGCAGGGGTGATCCAGGTCACCGGCTCTGTCCTCCTCTACAGCAGCAACCATAGGGCCTCCTGGGAACTAATTCCTTTTCCGGCTTTTTTGCCCCTAACCTCATCTTGAGTGAAAGCTGCCAGAAACCACTCCTACGTCCCCGAGTTCAACTAGATACACCACACTGGGCAAAGCCAGGCATATGCTTACACAGGATGCCCCAAACCCATATGAATGATGCCAGCACTGTGACCTTGTGATCGCTCTCCGTACCCTAGGCCACACAGTAGATGGGATTTTCAGCATGAGTTGGGAGGAGTTTGGTGAAAACAGAGCAAACACGGATTCTGGTTTATCTACAGTCATTTTCCATCCCCCAGCCTCACGGTGGTGGCCTTTTTCTTCTACAGCGTTTTATGCTGTCAGACCGCACGGTAATGAGATCTTTTTAGCAGGGGTAATTTCAACTGGAAACTAAAATGAATTCTATGACAGGTCCACATCCGTGTGTATAGTCTGTTCTTCTCTAAACGTGTTCTCCCTTGCCAAAAAGTAGTGTACTGTATTCAAGAAAGTAAAATGAAACCCCTTACAATATAGTTGGGATTTCTATTTCCAGGCACAAAACCAAGGCAACCCGCATTTGACACTTGATACTCTGACACTGTAGGTACTCTAAGAGAAGTGTGTATAATCAGACCAGACCTGCTGGATAATCACCGTGGACTAAAAAGGAGGAGAGTATGGGGTGGAGGTGAAAGGGTAAGGGGGAGGTCAGAAAAGACCATGGACTGGACACGCAGCAAGGTACCCCATGGTGTAACAGGCAGCACACGGCGGGGGAGGTCTAGAGCCATCCTTGCTTGGGAACCAGCTGCAAGACTTAAAGATCTGCTTGTGCTGTGGGACACACAGCAGAGCATGAGGCAGCACAAAGGACAATATTCAGGTGCTGCTTTGGAGCATCCTCTGTAGACTAAATTCTTACCATAATCTCAAGGAAAATGCATGGGACATACCTGAAATCAGAATGAGGTGGTGGGTTACTTCTATATCATAGAGACACTCTCTCCCCCGCACCGCCTTGGAGTTTAATTATGATGACCAGCAAAGAATTACAGCCAAGACCAAAGACCAAATCTGCTTCAAAAAATATAGATAAGTCAGAGGTGTAAGATAGTTGCTCTAGGGTTGGGTTTTTTGGGTTTGTTTGGGTTTTTTTTTAATTAAAGATGGAGCCTCTGGGTTCATTCTGGCAATTTTTTTCTTCTTCTTATCTTAAATATTTTCCATCAGCTGGCTTGGAAGCTCCCATGTTAGTATGAATGTTTGCGGTATTGGCACAGCTTGCAGTAAGAAATCATCCACAATGGCACCAAAGCATTAATATAAAGCAGCATTTTTGTGGCTGTGTGAATTTATTGCTTGTGAAGGGTGACTCACCGATAGCTGTGGAGACTAAGATCCTCAGTTAATCCATAAAAGAGAGAAAGCAAACAATTCTCCCACTCGCCTTTCCCCACAATGCATCTCCTTTTGCAAGGACCAGCTTCAGAGGTAAGAGGAGGCACTGCAGAACACGCATGCAGCCCAGTCTCTGCTGGGACTGCCAGCAAACAAATTCATGATTAGGATATGAAGCAGCCCACTCGTTCCACAAAGGAGGTCCCTGATCTAGCAGACAGTTTGTAGCACTTGGTCATTCCTTAAACATTTGCTGTATCGGGCTCGGGTACCTTATGCCATTCACACCGGAGCCGTGATGGCTTCTCCTCCTTGTCCAGTGTGGGCTCTCTATTTATTTGGGAATGGCTGCTGGACAGACAGGTAGCAATCACCTTCTGTCTGTTGTTGAAAAGCCTGCGGGAGAGTGAGCCAGATCAACGCACAGGGATGTTTTGCTTGGTTATATTACTACGTGCACAAGCAAGTGTGCGAGGGCTTGTGCGTTTGCAGCAGCAGCAGCTAATTCCATCAGCCTCTCAGGGAATAACATCTTTATTTTTAAGCGCACTGCAGGCTTTCGGTAAAGTACTCTGCTGTTGGGCTTCCCTGGATGCAAACCCACTATTATTATCATGTAGCTCCCATATCTGCACATTGCCAGAGCTTTCCCTTTGCCTGCTTCATGTAAAGATGCAGGCTCGCAGGGGCAGGATCGGTACCTTTGAAGTGACTCTCACAGGACATTACAAATCTCCCTGGAAATCTGCCACAAACTCTAGTTTATTTTTAAAGGTTTTACTTTTTGTCTTAAGAGCAACAGCTTGTCTGCAGTCCTGGAAACACCATTAGGGGTCTGTGTGACTCAATTTATGACTCAGGAAACTGCTTATTCTGTCTTTCAAAGCACCACATTTTTAGTTCCAGACTTCAGTCAAATTGAAGTCAGATCAAACTGATTTTTTTCGCCCTCTCTGAGTAATTTAATTAGTCTGCACATCTGAAAAAAAAAAGGGGGAAGAAAATAAAATAAATCATCACATTTTACAATAAATACCCACTGGGTTACTTACTGGACATTGAGATAACATGGTTATTTATCCCATGTCTCACTTCTGAAAGGCAGTTCCTCTTCACACTGCTTGTCTGGTACCTGTGGGCATTTTAGGGGCACATGTGTCCACAAATATGTTGTGCAGCTGTGTCCTGACATCATGCTCAGAAGTCCTGCCTTGACACTGGCAACTCCTCCTGGAATGAAGCTACTGCACAACCTCAGCACTTCTAGCTGTGTCAATCCTTCCCTAGACCAGACTAGACAACACACCGAACTTGCTTTGGTACAAGAAACATGTCATTGCACAGCCTTCAGTTCGTAAAGCAGCTCGAAAAACGTGGTTTTGTTTTAGCAGGTTACTCTCCCTCCCCTCGACCCACATTCTCCCTTCAACACAGCTGAACTAGCTGAACTAGTTGAACACAACTTTGTAGCTTTCATCTTTCTGTTTCTACCCAAGACAATTTCCAAATGTTAAGCTCTTGAAACAGAATACTCTCAAGCTGAAGTTGTCCAAAGTTAAAATCCTGATTTTCCTGCCTGCTTCAGCTTGGGCTTTGCACTGAGATTCTCACCAGCTACCAGGATGACCTCTTTTCTCTTGTGGGCACAAGGGCAGAACGGTTTCTCATGCTCTGTGCCCTCCTCGGTCCACTTCCATGCTCTTGCAAAAAAGAAGAAAAAAAAAAAAAAAGCAGAAAAACAAAAGCCCATTTGTTCACCTAGTGATTTAGGAGGATTCCAGAAAACCCCTATCAATTCTAGGATTTAAAGTCCTCAGCTCTCCTCCACATCCCTCTGCAAGGGGCTGCTGCCTCTGTGCCAGGGCTGGGGAGATGTGCAGACACCAGGAGCCGCAGCCGGCCAATTTCTACGACAGTCGGCGCTGGCACGAGGTGAGGCGGGCAGCCGGGGGTGGTTACACCGTAGCACGAAACCGTAGACAGCCAGCAGTGCATTTACCCAAACCACAGGCACGTGAGCGTGCGCTCTGTGAAAAGTGGACCTCGCTCTTCCCTCGGAGCAGGAGAGTTCAGCGAAGAGCTGGTGACGAGAAGCTCGCTCTGCTCGGCGCATGTTCCCCTAAATGGTGATTTGCAAAGACCTATGTGAAGTTTTTACATAGGTCCCTCAGGTCTTTACATTGGTCCCTTGGAGGGGACCCAGAGAGCTGTAGCTCCCCTGGCAGCGCCCACCTCTCAGAGACATGCAAGCTTGGGTTTGTATGATCTGGCTGCAGCCGTATCTCGATGCAGTCCTCTCCCTTCCTACCCCGTGGCCGTCGGACTTTGTCTGTCACCAGTACTGGAAAACCAGGCCTGAGAGTCTAATTTAAGATGGGGGTAGGGGGTGTGGCTGCTTTCCTCGCTGTGTAATAACAATGTGTAAATATAATAAATGCACACAAATTCTAATATATTACATTATATTAAATTAACTACTGATTGTTCAAAAGCTGGCACTACTCGAGAGTGGCAAAGCTATCGATGGAGGTCATCTCCATCCAATACCAATAACACCTTTGTACCACACTGACACGCTTTCTGCACATAACACACAATTTGCAGGAAACCTACTTTAAAACTTCCATTTTTAGAACCACCTCTAAGCAAGATTTCCCCCTCCCCGTTTCAGTTCAGACAGCTTCTCTCTCCCTCTCTTTTTTTTTTTTAAACGAGAAATCTGCCAAGGACAGAAATGAAGGAAGAGAAACCCTTTCCTTTCCCCTCCCCTAGGCTAAAATATTTTAGAAACCTGTACAAGTGACCTAGACTAACTTTTTTAAAGCAGAGTGTGCAGTTTAGGGAAGGGATTAGGTGATGTGCTTGGGAGGACAGAGGACAGGGTGATGCTGTGTTTGAAATGGTGAGGAATGAGAAACTTCTTCACAGTAGGAAGGCAATTAAAAACAGGAGGTCAACGCACACCACAGGTCTGAAGTTGCTTCCCTTTGCCTGACTAAAGGAAAAGAAACTGTTGGAAGGAGAGGAAATAAGACTGTGGTAGGGA
>NW_009230014.1:62991-64844 GCF_000690835.1 Fulmarus glacialis
CTTACGGTGATGCTGGAGAGGGTGGCTTTTGCTGGCTCTCCACCACTTGGTCACAGCCCTCAGTAGCCGGGAGCAGCCCAGGACCTATCATCGCACCCAAGTAATGCACCTGTGTTACGAAAAGCAGTCACACTTTCCATCACCGAGGGGTGCCGACGCAAGTCCTGCCAGCTCTTCTGGCTGCTTCCCCCTGCTCCAACAACATTGCCTCTGTCTGGAATAGGCATTACGGGATGAAACCGAGGGGAAAGAAATTAAGCTGAATAGGAGGAAAATTTGCTACCATATAGCCTATTTAGACTGCGAACTTGTCTCCCAAGGGAAGTGGTAGGAAGCACCATAGCTTGAGTCATTTAAAACTACACAGGACAAAACGATCAAGAAGGCAGAGTAGGAAACTATCCTGCACTGGCAGGAGGGGAGCTTGGATCACTGCAGATGATGCTAGTGCTGAGTTTCCAAGTGGCTATGAAAACATGACGAGGCCGAGAGGAAAAACATCCACTCTGGGCTTTTAAAAACAGAGCAACTAAAGCCTCTTGATAATTCTCAATGATTAATTTTTTTTCTGGCTAACCTTCCATATGCAGACTGCTGCCTACACCTCAGCTGCTCATTGGAAAACCAAACAAAAACACAAGTGTGAAATACTGAGTTGTACACTTAATTCCTGACAGGGCAGGAGTCATCCAGCCATTGAGTCAGGGTTTGCAAAAAGTGTTTTCTGAGTCTTGTGCATGAGTCTGCAGCCCTGGCTTCCAGAGGGCAGACCCCATATCACCCCCTGCTCTGCTGCTCTTGTCAACAGCACCCAGGTCCCGGTAATGCTTTGTGTCACTGAAAATATGAGGGAAGGTTTGGGATCCAGTTAAAAGATTCATTCAAGGCCAAGCACTTTTTTTTTTCTACTTTGGTGGAAAGAAATAAGTATTAGATTAAACTGTATATAAAATACATGGATTTTTGTTACAGTTTGGGCTAACCTGAAACGGAATTAAAAAGAAGACTTGGACTTGACCACTTGTTTTTTCAGAGAACCCTCCTCATGCAGCTTGGCTTTAACTCTGTGCTTTGCACGAACTTCCCATATGACTTTGCACAGGACGGTTATTCCCTCTGTCTCACTTCCCCTTCAGCGAAATAGGAGGTGGCGGGTCCCCATTTGCCACTCTTTGTCCGTCTGTCCTGCTTGGGGTTACCGGCACTGTGAGATAAGGTCTGCCTTATAGCCCTTTTAAACACTTTCAAGTTACATAGAGGACAATCTCCTAAGCTCATCGGTCCCCACCTCCAAAGCAGCTGGGGGAAAAGGATTGAATCCTCTTGCACAGAAATAAGTGGATCATTGGCTGTTTCTCACCTTGTTCCAGCATCTACCTCCACCATGTCTCTGCTAGCGCTCCTTGCCCACAGACCCAGCTGCCACAAGCCAGCCTTTGCAATCCCTACTCCTCCTGGACTCCGCCTTTTCCTGAGCATCCCCTTGGAGACCCAGCACAGACTCCCTCCATCTATCCCAGTACCTGTTCTTGACAAAGTAATAACATAATTAGTGTATACTCTAAATAGCAAGTGAGCACATGCTGTTAAACCAAATGAACAGGCTCTAGTGATTATGGCATGATAATGAATGGTTTTGAACGGGACAGGCTTAGAGGGCAAGATGAAATTTCACTGTCGTAGGACATCAAACAGACATGTACATAAAAAGAGCCACTGGTCCAAAAAAATATAAATCTCATGATGGTAGTGGAGAGGCAGATGCATGGCTCTCGGAGGGAAAGTTGGTTGTGCGTGCATTGAATAACAGGCAATTATCAGTGGTTTTACTGTTTGCCCTAAAGAATGTAGAA
>NW_009230014.1:64875-72699 GCF_000690835.1 Fulmarus glacialis
GATCTACAGGAGGCATCTTTAACCTTATGCCAGTTTGGCTGGACCAGGGTCAATTTGTTTCCATGGTTAAGTTTGGTGTGAAAAGTCAAAGAAAGTTTTGCTAATCCACCTCCGTGCTGGTAACGGTGGTGGTAACCTAGTTACCTAGTGCAGACCCATTTTGACCAGTCAGAAACTCAAGGGAGATACCAGGGCTGAGGTACCAGTGAGGAAGCATCTGCACATCCCTGCTTGCAAAATTGCTGTCCCTGGCAGGACTTGTCCCCGTGCTAGGGAGCAACACGCCCTGGCCTGGCCAGGAGAAAGCATGGGAGCATTTTCCAGACAGACCTTTCCACCTCTTCTGGTGGGTCCCACACCAACACAGCTTTGTTACCTGACAGCCTGTGCAAAAAAACCATCCTTTGGCCTCAAGCCGTGAGATGTGAAGCTATTTGCCGTATCTGGCAGCTGCGCTCTCTACCCTAGAGGAAGACCAAGGTATGAAAGCCACGATTATTCATGTTTAAGCATTGGCCTGTGAAATAAATGTAAAGTGTGTTTACCATGAAGTGTTACAACAAATAAAATATTTAAAGAAACATATTTCTCAGCCAAGTGATTTTGCTGCTCCCTTTGGTATTTACTGTACTAACTTTTGAAGTTCAGATTAATATTTATATTCAAGCTATGAGCACAAATTGAAATCAAGCCATCTTTTTCTACTTTTTCTACAAAATATTGTAGAAAATTGTTACACTGACCCTATCTCTGGCCAGAGTTACCATTCCTTTTAAAGTTACCAGGTGCTCAGCAATGGGAATTACAGACTGAAATGGTGCCTCTACTAAAAACTCCCAGGAGAACACGTACTGGGATTAATTTGCTTCTAACCTCAGGCAAACCATTTTCATTGGGATGTTTTAGTAATCTTCCCTTGAAACTTTTCCCCCTTCTCTTTAGTGCAATCGGTAGATTAGATTTTTTTTTTTTTTAAACATACTTCAAGTGGTTTAAATTGGGTGTATCCTTTCACTGAAGAACATACTGATTTTGGGGGGATTACAAGTGGTCAAAAATAGAGAAGAGTTTCACAAAACATCTGAAATATGTTGAAACAGAACATCTGGGCATTCTCAACACTATCTTAAAATAACAACTTCTATCTTAAAGTTTTACTTTCCCCTTCCAGTTTTTTACCCTCTAAGTGCAATATATTGAATGAGTTCTTAATTCTTTTCTCCCATTTGCCTTTTTTTTTTCTTTTACTATTCTGCCAGTTTGCTAAACTTCTTTGATTTTGATGAGTTACTGATTGATTAAAGCAAACACGCATCTCTGTCTCTGGGACTATAGCTTTCTAAACTTCTTCAGTGTAAAGTCTGAGGCAAAAAGGAGAAAAAGAAATCATTGAATTTGGTGTGTGTGTGAGGAAGGAATTAAGTGGAAGAAAAATAGTTATTTAGAGTTCCACAGAACACCCCTCTAAGCCTATGACTTGTCATTTCTCTTTTAAAAAAAAACTTCATTAAGGACATATAATGAAAAAATTGAATAGATCTGTTCAGTATATTTTTAGCATTATATTTTCACAGTAGACAGGCACTTGCATGTTTATTTGAAGTTGGAGAGTCTTTAGGATTCTTAAAACCTCAATTTTTTATGCAGCTACCATTTCTAATCAGCTAGTCTCCAAAAATGAGACTTTTCTCCTAAACAAATGGATTACTTTTTTCATTGACCTGCACAAAAATCCATTATATATTCATATCTCCAAAGAGGACACATCCATCCAAGCCCTCTTCAATTTAGTTGAGGAATAAAACCATAAGTACCTTAAGAAAAATGAGGGAGGATTTATAGAGCTGAAGAATCCTACCAGCTATTTAATCTACCCATGTAAATCCTGAGCACCACCTATCGCAGGAGTTCTATATTTTTCACACAATACATAATTTAAGTTACAGTCAGCTGGGGGTGTCAAAAGTTTTGAAAGCAACTATGCAAGTTTATGGCAGAAAAAGCCCCTATCCAAGTCAGGGAAATCATATCAGGCTTGCTCTGTTTCTTACATGTTTTCCTTAAGTACCTGCGGGTTGCCTCTCTCGGGGAGAAGATATGGGACCAGACGGATTTTTGGCTGGACCTGGTATGGTTATGCTTCCACGTTATGGGGCTCTTCCTTCTTTAATCAGAGACTGCACAAAATACTACCAGCTCTACTGTATCTGCAATTGGCTAAAATCTGAAGCAGTCAAAAGCCACACTTGTTTCAGGCAGGGATCTGACAAGAAGAATAAGAGATTCTTCTTATAAAACCATCTTCTGCTCTCCTTCCACAGCACTTCCACCGATATCGGGTGGGTTGGCTTCTCTGTGGGCAGGTCCTTCTGGACCCAAGACCCCCCTCCCAGCCTTCGATTCAGAAAGGACGCGGAGCAAGCTTGGTACCTAAGCTCCATTAAAAGTAAGCGGAAGAGGGACTCATAATTCCCTTGGGAACCTCTGGAAATGTGAAGTTGTGCCCCTCAGTAGACCAAATATTGTGTATCACTGCAGAGTTGCACCATAATCTCCTACCACAGTCAGCTGTAGCCTGTTTCCTATGAAAGGACAAATTGTACATAGTGAATAAATACTACCTAACATTTAAAACCTCATGCTAACACCAATAATCAAGATGCATAAAATCGAATTCTAGACATTCTTCTCAGCTTGCTTATAAACTAGCTCTTCTTCTTCAGCGCTTGCACAGACAGTTTCCGCCCCCCCCCGCCCCAACCCCCCCCGCTTTTAAATAAACTCCGTTGAAAGCCACAAAAGCGATCTGGACCCTTTTTCCTCCAGAAGCCTAACGATCCCAGTGAGCAGCTGGCCTGTAACACGAGTCCTGCACCCCACGCTCTCTTTTGTGTGTGCCCTCCCAGCTAAAGAGTGGGTTATTGGATGTCCTTTGGCAGGTGCTACTGGATTAAGGGGGCCATGCACAAATTCTGAATTGGAGCTTTTTTGCACTACTTAAGTAAACGTCATTGACTTTGTAACCCTCCTTATCTCCTGCCAGGGATTTGGGATTTTGTAGCACAAAGGGGTTATTTTTACGTACATATTTCATTAAAAATTATATAATAGTTTTGTTTTCTTGAATGCAATTGAGAAATAACACACTCTCATTCCGAATACCTTCTGTGACACTATACTGTCAATTCACCCCTGAAAACTGAGCAAAAACATCCCCAAACTTGAGCCAGCACAACAGTTGCTTTTGATAGGAGTCATCCCAACCTGCGCTCAAAGGGGTGCTACAGCAAGGGCAAGGACACTCAACTTTATTTCTGCTAGCCTGTGCCTTGGGAAATGGACTCTGAGCTGTACCTAATCTCTTTGTCGAATATAGGATGCCGGTTTTTTGTACGGACTGGCATCAGAGCGATAGAATAATAGGAACTAGTCTCCTGATAGTATAAACATGCAAACCCCGTAGCTGGGGTCTTAGGTTTTAAAGCTCACCGAATCACGTATTCTCAGAAAAGACCAAACTTTCTGTGCAGCAGCAGAGCTGCAGTAGGAAGAAACTTGTGGGAGACCCTTTTCCTGCTGTTGAGGAGCACATGAACCTGCCTCGCACTTCAAAGAAGCAAAAGCCCGGAGGGGGATTTTTGTGTTGGAGATACCGAGGGGAAAGATGTGCCCCGATTCCTTGCCTGTCCCAAGGGGTCCTTCTTCAGCGGCTTCTCCCCTCCTTTCCTCCCCACCTTTTCCATTTCTATTTCCCCTCTTCTGCTGATATCCCCTTTCCCCTAAAACTGTGCTCCTTTCTCCTCCTATCCCTCATGGTTCTTCTTCGCCCCTACAAAACCCTCTCTGATTTTCTTTGTGCTTTTCCTTCCCCACGATCATCTCTGCCGCGTCTGCCCCAAGCAGGAACTCATCCAGAGGAGAAGCTTTGCCCAAGCCCCCTTGTCCAGACACTACCACTTGCTTTTTTATAACTCTGGTTTCATAGCTTGCTTTTTTCTGCTCTAGATGTAGAATCTGAAGAGCTGAATTCGAAGACTAGACCTGAAGAGGCAGGAGCAAATTCATAAGGAAAGGAGTCATGTCAGTATTGCTGATCCTCCAGAAATTTCTACAGTGTGAGCTTCACAACTATTTGTTGTTCTTATGGCAAACATATTGTGTGCATTAGGGAAGGAATTATTTCATACTGATAAGATAGCTAATTCAGCATAGTGGGAAAACTGTTTCATAGAGGTCAGAGAGATTTTTTGTTTGTTTGTTTTAAACTAGGAATAATAGCATTTAGTTTTACAGCTATCTGTCTTCATATCTTTTATGCCTTTTTACCATCTACGAACATTTAACCCTCCTCTGTATCAGCTGCATCGTTTTGCTTTGGAGTGAAAGCGCATGAAGAGGAGAGCTCACAACAGCATCTCCCGCACAAAGCGAATGCACCTGTCCTGAAGGCAAATGAGGCCACTCCCCGGCAGCTTCCTCTGAGACAAGAGGAGAAACTTTTATCTACTGGAGCAGTGCCACCATATCAACATATCAATGCCTCCCCGCCCCCTGCTCCTAACCCTCCGTAAGGCATATCCGGACAGCAGTAGGGATTGCTCCGAAATCCCCTTGGCAGAGCCGCCCTCGGCACCCGCGTTGGTCGCTTGCAGCCTACCACAAAGCCCAAAGCGCACAAGCAGGCTGTGCAACACCGTGCGTTTCCTCATTTGCTTGGTAGCAAGCTTACCGGAGGTTGATCCACGGTAATTCATAGAATTCAGGCCCTTGCATTTCAGGGACTTTTTAAAATATATGCTCTAGCACTGCATAAAAAGCTCCCGACTACTCAGAGGCGTTCGCCAAGCACACAATAAGCAGCCTTTGCCCTGCGGTTTCTAGGAAGCTGTGCATCCAGGCCACCAGCACCAACCGCATAACGCATCCAGAGTAAGCGACCCGGCTTTGCAAACCAGATAAGGACAGCGTGAGCAGCACTCTCTGTACCCTCCTGTTGCACTGAGAGCTGAGGAGGATATCCTTCATCCTAAACCACTGCCTTTTAGGGGTGTCTTTGCATCTAGAAAACCAGGGATACCCACAAATAATCTAGGAGGGATTTATCTTCATTTAAAGGGATGGTCTGAAACTGCCTTTGTGACAAATTCTCCAGAAGAGGTGATACCTCTCGGGTTTTAATGAAATCCCTGTGGAATGGCTCTGTCAGGCCGGTCGTTAATACAAGCCATCTTCTGTATGGCTTTCTGTTAAGAAAACAAAATATTCTGAGACAGCAGCACATTACAGAGGTGTTTAATAGTGACACTTATCCTTTAGCTAGTCCTGTAAGGGAAACAGACCTATTTTTGACACTAGTTTGACAGAGTCAACAAATAATGGCTTTTGTGGTCATCTGAGTGGAAAACCCTTATCAGGAGAAAGCCATTTGTATTGCAAATTAGATGGTAGGAAATAGACAATGAACCACCATACAGTCTGTTTTAAAACCTACTGATAGAAGTTCATGGTTCACACCTAAGCAACTCTTCTATTGAGGGTCAGAAATGTAAAACACAAGCTGTAAGTTTTTCCCAAAGCACTGATCCCAGCTTGCCAGCTGGAAATCCTGAAGCTGAACCTACCCGTTGGAGTATGAGACTTTGTGCTGAATCAGGAGAGGCAGAGCTTTGCAGAGACCTCTGAGTGAGGAGGCTGGAGGCAAAGCCCCCTTGGGAGACTGCAGATATGTGGTTAAATCCGGTAATCCTTTTAGGATGATATTTTTATATGAAATAAAACTGCAGTCTGAACTGTGCACCTTGGCCAAAACAAAGGACAGCTATCTCACACCTACAGCAGGCTTTGGTTGAACCTCAACTGTTTAAGATTTGTCATGCTTCTTTCCAACCCTAGCTCTGTAACTGCATTTTAGTAAAGAAATGCTTTCTAGGAAGGAGACTAAAAAACTTAAACAAAAACCCCAAAAGTGCTCCATCCAGGGAAGGCCCATCCTCAAGTGCAGAGATGTAAACTTTTTCCCACGCACCATCAGCTCTCTAGTCCAGCCTCCTGCACCGTGCTCCTCTCCCCCAGCATGGCTGCTAATTTTGGGAGGTGGGGTTGGCCCTACTGCACTCCTCTGCTGTTCTGTCAAATGCAAAAAGGACGTGTTGGGAATAAGGCAAAATAAATGTGAAATGCTGTTGGAAGAAATGAGGTCAGCTAGCCCTATCTGTGGCCCAACAGAGTACCCCATTTACCTCCAGCCTGCCTATCGTCAGCAACCAAGGGATGGTTGTGGTGGAATTAGTGGTGTACGTGGCTTTCGCCTTCCCACAAGAGAAAACCTAATGCTTTTTGCAGCTTCACTTTCTATGAAACTCATTGGGGCAAATGGCATCGCATTCACACTTCTGGTAACTACAAGATGAAATCAAAGCTAATCACGGCACCATGAAGTCAAAGCCACTGACTACGGTTGTCTTCTAAGGAGCAGCTTCTTCCATTGATAGAAGAGAAAGGGTAAATAAAAGCAAAGCGAACTGATGTTGGCAACAGATAAAGATACCAGCAGGCTCTGTCGGAGACCTGTGCAGAGAGCGGTACCAAGTGCCAACTTGTAGCACCCAGGAAGGACTGCTCTGCACTGCATCCTCTGGAGAAAAGCCAGCGACTGTTCACACCTGCTTGGGAGGACTGCGATTCACATGCACACCTGGCAGGTTCCTCACCGAAGGCACGGCCCGGGATTACCCTGGTGCCGGTGGGGAAACGGGGAAAGAAGCACTCGTGCCGCCTGTTAGCTCTGCAGTGCCCAGCCCGACGTGCCGCGCTCCGCCTCTGATCCCCACGCAGACACGGCAGCAAGCAGCGCAGCCGCATACCTGTGGTGCTCCCCTGACAGAATAAAGACAGGCTCGCAGCCCGCCCCACCCTGCTTATCACCTGCCTTTTAGGATCAAAGGGCCGAACGCACCACTCTTCAGCCTGTGGTGCCCCGTGCTGTTACCCAAGCACTTAGGAGTTTTTTTTCAAACAAATGCCTCTACCCTTTCCCTATGCTGCCCTCACTTTGTTGCACACCTGCGATACTATCCCACTATCTCCCTCCAAGTCCTCCTTTGCTGTGGTACCTACAAAAACTTGGTGCGAGCTGCTGCCGCCGTGTCAGAGACCAGCTAACCTGCCAGCCTGCCTCGGCTGCCTACACATCCATTTGTTGTCTATGGCTTTTTTTTTTTTTAAGCGGAGAAACTGTCTGAGGCAGGGGATGCTTTCTTTCATCCGCTTTTATGCGGCACCCAGCTCAACGAAGGGAACTAGTCTCCGTTCAGAATAAAGTGATTATTACCTACTCTGATTTTGGGAGCATAGCTGCAAATTGAAAGGAGGAGGTGAAGGGAAGAGGTATGTAAACCAGAGTATTTTGGGCTTTATTTGGGCTGGACGATGATGGTTCTTCCCAGAGGGCAGCTCCCTGTGAGCGATCTATGCCCCATCTCAGCTTGTTTCAGACCTTTCCTTCCCACCTCCCATCTCCCGCCTCCTCCTCGCCCTCACGCACGCTCCCTCCCACCGCTGGAGCAGGTGCTCCGGACATCTCGCTGCATCCCTGTCCACCTAGCAGATCCACACACAGAAGTAGGTGCCCGAAACAGAGGGGTGACAGCACCTCAGAGGATGCTCTGAACCAGCCCTGGGGAGAAGCATCTTCCCCAGAGCAGATCCCTTTTGGGGCTTTATACAGAGGACCGCTGGCCGGCTTTGTTACAGGCTGACATGGGCCAGTCTTCAAGGTCCCAGCGGTGATGCAAAATACCAGCGCCGAGGCTGACACAAGGCTCC
>NW_009230015.1:0-27455 GCF_000690835.1 Fulmarus glacialis
TAGGAGAATGCCGTGGGAGACAGTGAAGAGTATTCCTCAGGAGCTGTATTGGTCTATGCAATAACATGAGAAGAACTAGTAAAAACAGAAGTAGTGAAGGAGGGTAAATGGCTTCTTAATAAATTGTTCACTTACGGAAGGACTTTCCTGTTACAATTTTTTTAATGTGTATTAAAATAATATAATTTTCCGTAAGTATTCATGGCTTAAAATCATGATGAGAGAAGGGAATGCTGGTTCTAAAGAGAAGAATAATTTTCTAGGTCAAACTTCTATGTTTAAAGCATAGGTGGCCTTTTTTTGTGAGACTTTGTTTCAAATAGAAACTTAATGATACAATGTAAATAGGATCATTATTTCAAATGCATGATGCTTGCAAAATAAAATAAAATGATTGAAATAGGTAACTGACTTCTGTCCCTGTTTTTTGTCAGCCTTCTAGCAGTGGCCGAGCTGCAGAGCTCCTCGCCAAAGAACGTGGAACAGTGCCTGGGTTTATTGGCTTTGGAACATCTCAGAGCGATCTAGGATATGTTCCTGCAGTTCAAGGAGCAGAGGAAATAGACAGCCTTGTGGATGCTGATTTTCGAATGGTGTTGCGAAAACTTTCTAAAAGGGATATCACAACAAAATTAAAAGTAGGTGTATCCTTTGTCCCCCATAAAAGTTTTTTATCGGAAAACAATACATTTTTCTTAAGGATGGGAGAGGAATATATCAAGGTAGCTAATAGTAATTTCATGTTGGTAAATTTGCTAGAACTGCAGTCCAGAAGGTGTCTTGGAGGATTTATAAAAAGGTCCACTACGCAATGCTGACAGAGCATTCATAAAATTAGCTCTATAGATGCTAATTGCAAGAAATGAATTGATTTTTGAAAAAGAGAGTTGCAGAGTTTAGTAGAAGCTGATAAATTACAGACCATATCTATCTGACTTCTTAAATCATGCTGTTGATATCTTGATTTTAGGCTATGCAAGAGTTTGGGACAATGTGCAAGGAAAGAGAAGCGGAAGTTGTTAAAGGTGTTCTTCCTTACTGGCCAAGAATTTATTGTAAAATCTCACTAGTAAGTATTAAAGTATCTAAATTAAAAACTTCTCTGGATACTTCCTGTGAAAACCTCTAAGGCAGTCTTTATTGATATATCTAACTTTGTTGGAATTACTGACTTTCTAGAAAAAACATGAAGTTGAAGGAAAGTAGTGTTCTTTATTGTGGAGATGTTTCAGTATTGGCCGTGGGTGGAATCTTGAACTGTTGATGCCTGGGCTGTACTTGCTGGATGGAGATAGCTGTTTGTTAGACCTTTATGTTAAAAAGATGACAAGATATTTCTTCTCATCAAAAGGTCTTTTATGGAGATTCCAGAACAGCTAAAGAGAATGTACTGTTCAGTTGACATAATTATAAATCTTTCTGATCTAGGACTAATATCTGACCAGACTTAATATTAAAAAAACCCCCCAAACTACCACAAAAAAAACCCCTAAACATGAAAAGACCATGTGTAGCGAGATAATCCATAATTTTATGATATATTTAGTACATCTCCAAACTATCTGGACTGGCTACTGTTGGAAACGTGATAATTGGACAAAATGAATCACTATTCTGATCCATTAGAGCAACTCCTAGTATTTCTTTCAGGAGCCAAAAGCATAGAAAGGCATGATGTTGTAAATTCATACATAAACAATGGATAATGATGCACCATTTGTGTAGGCTTATGGTCATTTTAATCCAAAAAGTGTCTTCAAGGATTCCTGTTTCTCTTGCCTCTTGTCTTTCTGTTAAATGTTTGTATAAAATGGAAATAGGAACTGTAGTTAGGGATATCGGGAAGAGGTTACAATTTTGAATGTACAACACATCGGGAATATGATGCTACTAAGTTAGGATTCTCCCCTTATCTAGGGATACCAAAACTTTTTTGTCATTGTTGTTGCGTATTTTCAAATCTGTATAGCCCAATTCATTGCGAAAATGGCTGAACTGAGAGACAGCTTTTTTTTTTTTTTTGTCATCACTTCTGCTTTGAAGCACCCAGCGTCAAAGGTACATTTCTTAAAACAATAAACCTTTCTCTTTTTTTTTTTTTCTTCTTTTTTTCTTCAACAGGATCATGATCGCCGTGTTCGAGAAGCAACCCAGCAATCTTTTGAGCAACTGATTCTCAAAGTAAAGAAACACTTAGCTCCTTACTTAAAAAGTATCATGGGATACTGGCTGATTGCTCAATGTGACAATTACTCCCCTGCTGCTTCTGCTGCAAAATTAGCTTTTGAAAAAGCTTTTCCTTCAAGCAAACAACCTGAAGCCTTAGCATTCTGTAAAGATGAAATTCTGAATGTGAGTTTATACTTACATATTTCTTTAAGGCTTTGTGTTGAGTATATGTCAACTTTTATTACAAGTCTAAAACTCGTCCTGCCCCCATCTATTCTTCATGGTTAAATTTCTTTCTCACGTCAAACTTTGCTTCTGCTAATATGAAGAGAAGACCGAGGCAAAGACACATCCTCTGGTTTTTTTGGCTTGTGGTTAGAATGACTGGAACCAGAGGAATGAATATGAAGTGAATTTTCTTGTATGCATTTCTATGTAATGATGCTCAGTCATCACGTAATGTTGCTGACAGATGAAATAACGATGCCGGAGTAGTTTAGCTGCAGTGGTAGAGGATTAAAGAATGCTGAGCAGTGTTTCAGAGAGCCTTTACAAGTTTAGTAGGTTAATGCTCTTCTGCCAGTCATACATGAGACTGAATTGACTGAATTTAAAAGGGTGAAAATTTGCATATGCAAACTTAACCATTTTGTTTTGTCTCAGTTTGGCTTTTTTTTACCAGAAGCCTGTTGTCATAGGACTGCAACTTACAAAGTATTATGAAGTCTTGATTCAAACAGTACCATAGCTACTATGTTCAGTAGGAGTCAAATGTTCTTATGTTCTTGTTCACTAGCATGTCTAAAATGTGTTTAAAAGACTTGACTCAGAGGCTGTGAAGTTTTATTGTAGAGCTGTTTCTGAATAATGTATAGACTATATTATGCACATATAAATATTAGATTCTCATGTGTATGTATGTATTTTTTTCCCCTTAGGTACTTCAAGATCACCTTCTAAAAGAAACACCTAATACACTCAGTGACCCCCAGTATGTTAGCTTGCTGTAATGTATATGGTTTAAGTCTTGCTCTGTATTGGGTTCTCTGTCCCTGGAGGTAGTGGATTTAGTTTTGTTTCAAGAGACAGAATAGTTATTTGAGTCCAGATCCCAGCAACTTTCTTTGGGACTGAAGTATAAATGCTTTTCAAAGTGTTATCAGTTGTCTAATTCTTGTTTCAGCTCTTTTAGGAGTAGTATTTTTAAATAGCTGGAAGATGAGATGACTTGAAACTCTCCCTTTTTCTAACACTTTATAATGTAATTTGGTAGCGTGAGAACCTATGGAAAGTTTACATATTTACATTGCTGGCATCTGAAATCAAAAGAACACAGAAAAACTGAAGACAGTTTAGTTTAGACAGTTTAGAAGAGCTGGAGAAGCCTGCTGATTTATTTATGGTTCACTTTAATTTGTTCTGTTTTGTTTTCCGAGAACTGTGCCAGAGGAAGAAAGGGAAGCCAAATTTTTCCGGATTCTGACCTGTTCCTTGTTAGCTTTAAAGAAGTTGCTTAGCATGTTGCCAAAGAAAGAGATGAATTCATTGGAAGAAAAGTTAATGTCACTTCTGTCCCAAAACAAATTTTGGAAATACGGCAAACACAGCATACCACAGGTGACTTTTTTATTTCTTCTTTGTTTTGGTTATTTTTAGTTAAAGATAATACTCTGAACCTAAGCAAATATTAATTACTTGTATTCTACAAGAATAAACTTTGTTCTTCACTGAATTATGTTTGAAACAGCCTGCAAATTTCTAGGCCTTAAATAGACAATGTTGCTCTAAAATTTGCCCAGTAGGCTAATTTTTTATTTCCATGTCACCATCATCTACTTCTTGGCAATCTGCCATCATTTCAAATTCATGTAAAAGACAGAAACTGTGTCAGCTTACTGCATGTGTTCTTAGTGCTTTTGGATTTTCATTTTTTTAAACATTGTGTTGGTTTTTGGTCTGCTAAGACCAATAGTGCGTAGAATGATGAGTTGATTCTGGTAGTATTTTGTTAAGAAGTTTTAAGGTGCTTTTGGGAAAACATGCCTTTTGAGAAGGATCTTAAAATAAAATTTTTGATAAGCATTTTATCACTAAACAAATTACTTTAAAATATTAAACAGGCTTATCAAAGAATTACTTTATTTTTCTTTATTTTTAATAATATTTAAACCTTTGTTGATGTGATAAAACACAGGGACCGTGTGTTGTAAGTTACAGTGACTTTAAAAGGAACGTTATAAACTACATGTAGTGACAAAGTGTTGTCATTTGACTAAAATTTTGTTTTTCTGTGGCCTATGCTAGGTTCGCGCAGCTTTCTTTGAGCTGGCTTCTGCTTTTTGCCAGTACTTGCCTGAGCTGGTGAGAACTGAAGCACCAAGAGTTTGTCCTGCTGTTCTTCTCAGCATTGATGACAGTGATGCAGTGGTGTGTCCCGCTCTTTGGGAAGCTGTACTTTATGCTATCGCCACTATTGAGGTAATGTGGGAAACCTAAGGGGCAGATATTTTACTCAAATTTAACTTTTCACCAAGTGCCATTGTTCTCTATGTAGTATTAGGAAGAACAGCTTGACTGGGTTTTCTTTATGATTAATAACATGAACTCATCAGTGCTACATGCTCCTTCTTCCTCCTTAGGGTTTCAGTGTAACTTTCAAATATATTGTGTCCAGCATATCTGAAAATCAGAGTTGTTCTATAAGTTTAATTAAATTAACCTGAATCCCTTTGATTAAAAATAGTTACTAATAAGTAAAATAATACTTAAAACCTTTTTCTTGGTTAAAGACAGTTACAGAAATGACCTGCATTGCATTTTTGGTTTGTTTGTTTCCCCTTCTAATTTAACGCTTGGTTCTATAACTTTTTTCTTTTTTTCTTTCTTTTTTTCTTTTTTCTTTTTTATTTCTTTTTTCTTTTTTCTTTTTTCTTTTTTCTTTTTTCTTTTTTCTTTTTTCTTTTTTCTTTTTTCTTTTTTCTTTTTTCTTTTTTCTTTTTTCTTTTTTCTTTTTTCTTTTTTCTTTTTTCTTTTTTCTTTTTTCTTTTTTCTTTTTTCTTTTTTCTTTTTTCTTTTTTCTTTTTTCTTTTTTCTTTTTTCTTTTTTCTTTTTTCTTTTTTCTTTTTTCTTTTTTCTTTTTTCTTTTTTCTTTTTTCTTTTTTCTTTTTTCTTTTTTCTTTTTTCTTTTTTCTTTTTTCTTTTTTCTTTTTTCTTTTTTCTTTTTTCTTTTTTCTTTTTTCTTTTTTCTTTTTTCTTTTTTCTTTTTTCTTTTTTCTTTTTTCTTTTTTCTTTTTTCTTTTTTCTTTTTTCTTTTTTCTTTTTTCTTTTTTCTTTTTTCTTTTTTCTTTTTTCTTTTTTCTTTTTTTCTTTTTTCCTTTTTCCTTTTTCCTTTTTTCCTCTTTTTTCTTTTTTTCTTTTTTTCTTTTTTTCTCTTTTTTTTCTTTTTTTTCTTTTTTTTTTTTTTAAATTTTAAGTGAAATACCGGCTTTGAATTTATTAGCAGGATGAGTGGTATTGCCATAGACTGGAATGCTTTGAGGGTTTAATGCTGCAGATCTCTTTTGTAACTGCTGGTATAAAGTGTAACAATTTATGGGGAAAAAAAAATCTTTGTTCAGCTTGCTATAAATATAGGTATCTGGAATTATGATAAATCAGATCAGATGACAAAAAACTTTGGGGTGTGGGGGGAAGTGCCAAGGTATTTTGTAATCATCAGAAGATTTTTGAGGGCAGTTTTGAAGTTAGTGATGCTTCTAAAGTTAGGATTTTGAAATCATTGCTTATTCTTGATAATAAGAACTCAGAATTAAATACAGGACCAGTTACAGTGATGATTTTTATGAAGCATCCTTAAAGCATTATTAAAGAGAAGCCTTTAGCTGCAGTTTGCTAACAGGGAAGGTCCATTGATTTTAAACAATACAGAAACAGTTTTATCATGTTCTTAAATTCACAAGCTGAAATAGGGAGAAAGTGATTTTTAAAAATACTGGCAAGTGCATTTAAATTTTACAATAACTTGTTTCAGCTACAACATTGGGAGGTAGATTAAATGTCTAGCTACAACACAGGGAGGTAGATTAAATGTCTAGCTTGGGAGTTCTTCCAAGGCACCATATTCTCGTTTAATTTACAATAAGCATATTTCTTTCTGTAGGACTGTTGGAGTCATGTAAACGCCAAAAAGGGAGTTCTACCAAAGCTATGGACAGTACTTCGAGAAGGTGGACGAGGACTAGCTACTGTTATATACCCAAATCTCTTGCCGTTCATTAGCAAGGTACCTCCTGGCATTGCAGAACCAAAGCTGGAATATTTCAGAACTTTTTTCAGCTCTATAATTCAAGGGTATGAACCACAAAATTATTCATTTTTTTGAAATCAGTCTCTTTTACATTTGGAAATAGGAGAACTAATCTTCTTTAAGCATTTAAAGATAAATAACATATAATTTGAGGATATTTAAATATGCATTAATTGTTTATTTGAGAAAAGACTGTTTTCACTATGATATTTGAAAATAATATTTTTAAAATACTTTTAAATATCCAAAACTTTAGGGTCAGTCCTTTGTGGCTGTCCCTGTCTTCCTAAACCTTCAGCCTTCTTTTTGATTTTATTATGTCTTTTTTACCTAAAGCATTCTTATCTTTTCTTGTTAAAGCTGCGTGTTTATTCCATGATAAGTTTTAAAATGGGAAATTAATTTAAAATTAAGAGTGGCTTTGAAGATATCAGGCTCTTCTCACCAGTGTGTAATTATTACAGAGGTTATTAGGGATTAGCGTTGTGTTTGTGACATTTCCTATATGCAGGAACTTTATTTCTCGTGATCCTGATTTTTAAAGGATTGAAACTGCTATCCTTTTTTGCCTTTAAAATACGTCAAAACCAACTTTCTATCAAATCTAATTTAAATAGATGCATGTGTATTGTGTACTCAAAAGCATATGTAAGTTATTTTACCAAAGACTAAAACGTAACTTTTTTAAACAAAAATCAATTCTTGATTGATGTTGGCGTGGCCATTAGCAGAGCTCTTGGAGAAGAGAGTTATGTATGAGTTGGTTTTGAAAAGTGTATAGAATTTTATTACAAGTAGTAAAATGGTTGTAATATTTGTATGGTAATTTGTGTGGTCTAATTTTCATTAAAAAGCAAACAGATCACAGCTGTTCAGTCTCAAACTGGTTATGGCGAAACTGTCTTTTGGTGGCTTTTTGTTTTAGTTTTTTTTCTTTTCTGTAAAGTGACGCCTTCTAAACCTCTGTGGTGTGTGTAGAAAATTGCAAAGGAGTTTTGACAAACAGCTGAAACAGTAGACAGTATGCTTGACTGGATATTTTTCTTCTCTTTACACAGATTGTTTTTTATGAATGCTAAAACTAGATGAAAAAGTTATTTTAATGGAAGTTATATTAAATGCTTGGATTTATTGTTTTGACTCTTTAAATATGTCCTAATGAGTTTGTTTTGATCTGACTCTTATCAATGATTCTATGATTCTATATTCTCATATTGGTGTGGTCTGGATAAGAACAACATAACCAAGGTTACATTCATTACATACATACTGGGTTTCTCAGAAGCATAGATGACTGAGCATGCCCTCGCTCCGATGTTGCTTTTCAATAGGTTGTCAAGTGAGCGAGCAATAGCCAGCCCTTCAGAAAGTTCAGCTATTGTAACTACATTTATGGAATGTCTGCGCTTTGCCATACTACAGAAAGTAGACGAAGAAGATGACCAAAGGCAAATTCATCAAATGCTTATATATGACCAGGTATTTATTAGAAATACTTAATATTGCTGTGTGTACATTTAAAATTCAGAATTAAAGAAAAACGTAAATTTCTGTGAGGATTTACTTCTCTTGAAAGTTTCACTAGGTTTTATGGAAAAAATCATCTTACTGAATTTAGTCAATTTTTTCCTTCCTATAAAATCATCCCTTTTACTGTGCAGTTTAAATTATATTTAAAAAAGAAAAAAAAGCATCCCCCCCTGTATATTTTAAGTGTTCAAGCATGAGTAATTCTGATGTTTTCGGAATTGCTTCTGGAATGTTTTTCAGAATTATAGAATTTACTGGTATTATAAAGAATAAAATGATCATCTAGTTGGATCACTGTTCTTTAATAATTTTTTTGTCTTTATAGCTAATTCCGCTTACCGATGCTGTACTTAAGGAGCCCAGGTTACAAAATGGACCTTTATTTTATCAAATAGCAGAAATGCTGAGCTCCTGGGAAGCTAAAGCAGAACTCTCCAATGATGATGGCACAGATGAAGTTTTCCAGAAACTGTTGTCAAATTTTTGGGACCATCTTTTAAAAATGTGTGTACTTCATGTTGATACGTTGGATGCTGATGAGAAATCATTGTTTGCCATATCTGGTATGCTAGAAATTCTTCAGAATCCAAAGAGTGCTACAAAACCAAACAAAAGAAAATATCTAAAAATCAGATTTACAGATGAGGATGAATCTGAAAGAAACACAGAGAATGGAAAGCTCACGGAAGTGAGAAGTAGCGACTCTGAAATACAGACTGACTTGCAGCATAGTTCAATTCTAAGAAAAGAACCTTTAGAGAATTTAGTCTGCAGCCTTGCTGAACTGAGTATTGTGTATGTCAATGAACAGAAGTCAGAACAGCATTTGAAATTTCTCTCTGCCCTGCTCAACTCTTTTTCTTCAAACAAAGTTTTTCAAGTACTTTTAGAGCAGGGAAATGATGCAAGCTCTGCTCAAGCTGAATCCCAAAACGAAATTAAAGCTCGTCATGAAAGTCCATCTGTACAATTTCTGTATATGAATTTAATAACTTGGCTGAAAGAAGACTGGAGGAAGGACACCCATTTTCTGGTTGATATTTTGTACAGTGTGCTTAATTGTTGCAACAGTAATGATGAAAGGAAAATCATTCTTGATGATTTAACGAAGGTATGACTCTTGTACATTTTGTTATTAGTTTTTATCAAAGTGACTACTCTTTTTGTGGGCTGTGGTTGGTTAATCATTTTATTTTGGGGCTGTGGAATGGCAGATAGTCTACAAGAACTTGGATAAGTTCAGCTTGAGGAAGGTAGATTTAGGAAAGATTGACATGACAGTGTTGGGGTGAAAGGTTATGACATATGTCCCTTTCTCTATGGTATAAATAATTTAAAAAAAAGAAGGTAACGTCAGAATTTCTCTCTTCTTGCTTCTTTATACAGTGTGCCTTTATACTAGTCATTGGTGGCCTTTCTTATAAATACAGTCCCTTATTGATCTGTGTGGTAGAGAAAGACTTGGAAGCCAAAAATAATACAATCAATAACTTTGTAACTGAAACTTAGCAACTTCTGCTTATCCCCCGTAGAAAATAAAGTTGTAAAACAAACAGTTAAAATGGTATTAAATGCTTCCTATTCAGCAAAGAATTTGTTAAATATTGTGGTATTTTGGTTTTCTTTTCAGATGGATCTGAAATGGATTATTTTTCTTCAGATAATTCAAAAGGTACCTCTTAAGGCTTTTTTGTTCCTGTTTTGCATAGTTTTGAATATTTCCCTGGTGTTAGCTTTGAGAGTTACATGTGTTTGAATGACTTTCTTTTTTTTTTTCTTTTTAAATTTAAGTAGTGATAATTTCCATAGTTTGAAAAGCTTGTAGTAATAGTTTCAGTGTGTTGTTAGTTTTAACTGCATTTAAATCTGGGGACAGTCTTAGAAATGAAATGATCATACCAAAACAGAAGCATCTTTGTCCCTTCTATTTTTGGTCAGTTTGCTCTTTGAGCCAGGGGGATTCTTGATTTGTTTCTGGTCATCCCTTCTCTAAGCTAGAGAGAATGGAGTTGGGTATTAGACCGATAATTTAAATGATTATTTGTATCATCACCCTTACATTGTGCTTACAAGGAAAAGATAGTATACCATTTTTTCACATGGGATATTGAGAGACTGACATTTAAGAGATTGCCTGGGGTGAAATATGAAGTGTATTACAGATTTTTGGACAAGAACTCATAGCACTTGATTTATAATCCAGTGCGTTGACCATAATATCTTTCCTTACAGATACTGTGTATTTTAGGAATCCTCAGTTTTTATCATTTTGTGACTTAAAATGGCTTATCACCAAAATAATTTTTTTCTGATTTGTGACCTTCCATTTCTTTTTAGAGAAATTCAGATTTTATATTGTAAATAGATTTTATTTCAGCCAACCTGGTCATCCAGAAGTTATCTTTCTAACTCCAGTGTAGGCATTCCCTGGGCTCTATAGTTGGAGAAAAAGAAAAAGAAGAGCTTTCAGAAGGGGACTTGTTTCACTCTAAAGCAGAGGTCTGACCTAGCCATAAGTTGCTGTCTCTGACCAAAAAGAAGGTTGGGGGAGATTGTGGCAGACATAACCACCTAGAGACTTACTGTTTGTGACAGATGATACGATCCCCACTCTGTGTGTGCAGGTTTGACGTATTAATCTTATGCTTAGCTAGTAATAAAAGTTAATACCCTCGAAAGATTGTTAGAATTATTTTCTTGTGATTCAGGCATGCTCAAGCACAACAAAACTTTCCTTAGTCTCTGACTGGCTGAAAGGAGATACACTTGGAGAACGACTTGTAATGCTGTCAGATGATCTGTGTCACCTGGGTTTAAAACCTGTAGCAGCCTCATCAGAATCATCCTCTTCAGAAAGGTGGACCCTCCTGAGCTTAGTGTTGTCGCAACACATTAAAAATGGTAAGCATATTTATTCCTTGGAGTTTGTGAAGTGTAAATACGACACTTATGCTTTGTGGAAGGTTGAAAGGAATTTGAGATCTTCCAGAATACTTAATTTGTAACATCTAGGCTTTCTTCTGTTTTGTTTTGGGTTTTTTTGTTTGTTTGTTTTGGTTTTGGTTTGATTTTTTGTGTTTGTTTTCTTTTTTACCAGAGCCAATTAACCATGTCCAGTTTAATTTCGTACACGCTAACTTGCAGCAGCGACATTGCAATTTTTTTGGTCTGTGTTCCTAAACAAAAGTCAGTGTTTAAAGAACAAATTCAGATTTGTGAGTCTGGAAAACCTGAGGAAAATTTAAGTCAGTTTGATTTATTAGCTGATGTGCTGTAAAAGAATATTAATTCTTAAACAATACCACCTGAAATTTACCTTCAAAACTAGAATATAAAAAAATCAATGGTTATGGACCCATCCACGCATTGGTAATGCCAGGACCTATGAATTGCTTTGAGCCATTTTCAGTTAGATTCATGTATTTTAAAAACTGGGTGTGTGCACTTACACTGCATATGTAATCTATTTTTTATTAATAACATCCTATTTCATTTCTTCCTTGCATTTTGTGGTATCTGTGATACAGACTTCTAGTGGAGTTCAATTTTCTTGATGTTTTCCATGTAAACTTGTCATTTGTGTTTTGTTAAACTCAGCATTTGCTTTGATCCCCAAGGTAACATACTTCAGTTTATCTGAATGCTGGGCACATTTGTGGTGCTTTCAAGTTTCAAAGATGCACATAGTAAGTTGACTGCAGTGGATGTTCATAGATAGTGTATCCTGAAGGTGTTGTAAGATTTGTTATTTCTGTTACTGGAATTTTTGATGTAGAGGAGCATCAGGAAAACCTGTTCTCTCTCTCCAGAGTGAGTCCAACAAACTTGCTCAGTTGTGAGTCAGTGGTGTTCTAGGGCTGGTTATCCAGTGACTTTGCTTTTTGGCTCTAGAGCTGGAGTGCTGAGCTCAGGTATTCATTTTGTGCTGGCTGCTGTGTGACCTGTTTTTAATGCATGTTGGATGAAGTCTAAAATACCTTCAGGAGCTATGGTTCTTCTTGACTTAGTGATTTAGGCTGAAATAGGGTATGTGGACTTTCAAAAAGATTTTTTATGAGATCTCTCATCTAAGTTTCTCAAGGTAAACTGTCACGGAGTAAATGGAAGGGCCTTTCATGGATCAGTAACCTATCAGATGATAGGCATTAAAGGGAAAGAAGGATAAATACTGAAAGGATGATAATTGTTTCTGATAAATTATTCAGAGTAATCAAACCTGAAACTTCAGGGAGCTGTAGCAGTGTGTTGTGATACTGAATGATTAACTGATACAATTACAAATGGATTTAAAAACCAATAAATATCAAAAGTATACATGGGAAGAACACAGTTGTAACTGTTATCCATTCAATGGTAGGCTCTGAGCTGTTAAATCTTGGGAAAGAGATCTTCAGTTATTGTTATGGTTCCCTGTAAGTGGCAGGTTGGTGCTTAGCAACAAAAAAGGAATACAGGTTGTTAGGAGCTGCTGTGAAAAGAACAGAGGACAAATGAAAATTATTATAGCATTGGCGTGTCAATATCTTGAATACTGCCTGTAGTTTTGGTCACTGCAATATTCTTGTTCACCTATATGCTTTTGAAAAAAGGTGTGATAGAATTAGTATATGCCCAAAGAAAGATGGCAGTATGGTTAGGCAAATGCAGTGGCCTCTGCTTGTAGAGGCAATAAAACAGATAGAATTTTTCAGCTTGCAATGGAAGTGATTGGGGATGAGGTTGTGGTAAAGAGCCATAAAATCATAATTTTTATGGAAAAAGCAAATAAGAAATTTTTCATTGTTTCTTTAAACGGAAGATCTTGAGGTTGCTTACAGATGTTTGGATAACAGGCTTGAGGAAAGAGAAAAGTATACTTCTTCATACAGTTCATAATTAAATAACAGAAGTCCTTCTTCATGGAAGATTGGTCTGATTGGGTTAATTATATGCAATGGTCCAGATGTAATCTCTGGCTCACAATTGATTGCCAGAAGCTAGAAAGGCTTAAAAGGGGAAGGGATCACTCTGCACTTGCTCTATTTTATATACCCTTTGTCTAAGCTGCTTCAGCTGGTTTAGAGAAAGGATACTTGGCAATGTGAAACTTTGGTTAGGTGATCCTAGATGACTGTGGAATAAGAAAGAGAGTTTACGTATACATTAGACTGAAACTACTTTGCACTTTATTTTGCATTCAAAATTAGTAAATAAAAACCACATTGGTACATACTAATATGATGCCTTTGAATGATCATGTTTATCAAGTAATCAAAGCATGCTGTCTTTTTCCTCTCCCCAATAGAATCTTTGATTAGTGAAACTTTTGTTGAAAGGATTATTGATAAACTTCAAGCAGCTCTGTCTAAAGCTAAGGATCTTTCGGAAGCTGGTAATACTGAACCATCGGTATCTTTCATCTGTGATGTAGCCTCAAGCTTTTTCAGCTCAGTTAAAGGGTGTTTATTGATGCCGTCCTCAGAAGACTTGCTGCTTACCATCTTCCAATTGTGTGCTCAGAGGCAGGATGCTACGCACTTAACAGGTAATTTGGAAAAAGAACTTCAAGCAAACTTTTTTGTAGTTGATTACATCTAAATTCTTCTTTTTCGTGAAACAGATTCAAGTATATAATAGAATATTGAGTTCACAGACATTGAGCACTTGCAGCTGTAACTGACATGAAAATTTGTGCTTTAATTTACAGTCTCAGTAGTTACTACAAAACATCAAGTCCTGTACCTCTTTACAAGGATTTTACTTTTTTGATGTTAGTATCCCTGTGCTTCAGTCATCTTTGAGGCTGTGATATTCCACACTTTCTGGAGTGTTACATAAATTATTTAAGGTCTATGAAATACAAAGAATGAGCATTTTTTTGGTCCATTCTGCAGTGTCATTAAAGATACATATATTTATTCTGAAACCATTTATATTGGTCAAGTTGCTCTGACAAATTGTGACCCATTTCTCTCTCCACCAGCATCTCATTTTCAGACTGAGATCCTGATTTATAATCTTTAAATGCAGAATTTGAGAGTGATAAATTGGTGTATGCGTTTACTGACATAGATACAAAGGAGGAAATGTTGCAGTGTTGCCGTAGAAGTGAATTAGGACAACACTAACCTGAAAACCACTGCTGCTTTGCAAATGAGTATTGATGTTATGAATGTTCAGTATTTCAGTATTTTAAACAGATCTGTGGTTTTGAAGACCATGTGAACATATTGTAGTAGACAACAGGAACATCACTCTTATTCTCAAATAAAATATTACCTGTGTGTCAGAGTTAATTTAAAATTGCTCTACAAAAAGAAACCTGTATATTTGCCCTTGATAGTTATTGCATGTAACCATATAGAAAAGAGAATTCTTTTCCTGCTCTAGGACCTTTAGACATGTGATTGTTGCTGTATGCTGTAGGTTGTGATTTGAGTTTATCTGTTTGTGGTGGTTTTGCTTGTCTGTTTGTTGGTGTGGTTTTTTTTTTTTCCCTAAAATAGATATACTTGTATGTAAATTAAAACACACTTGGATGTCTGGTGTAAATTCACTTGTGCGTCAACTTCGGAGTATGCAGAAACAAAGTACCTTTTTACATAAATCTGCACTGTGGGTCAAGAATCAAATCCAGTCTTCCTCTTTGGATGTTAAAAGGTAATTGTGATGTACATGTCCATTTCATAATATGTTGTTCTCCAGAACAAACTAAGATCAGTGCTATACTATTCTTTATTTAATTGGCATCTCTGTTACTGAGAGTGTTTTCAGCCTGTCAAGAGGTGAGAACTGTGGCATAGAGCATAACTTAAAAAGGTATATAGCATTGTATCAATGTAAAATAAAGCAGCTTGCTTTTACTTGGTAGTGCCAAACTTGTTTGCAGTGTTTTCTCCTTTTCTCAGCCTTCAGGTTTTGATCTCTGCAGTTAGTGATTTGTTGTCTAAGCTTATGGAAGCTGATGGGCAGTCTGGATATCTTGTGGGAGCTTATGTTGAGCATGTCACGCCAAACAAAACTGAGTGGGGGAAATTGCACGAGTCTCTATCCACTGAGGTATGAAAATAATAATGGACTTGCATGCGGTAGTCAGTCTTACCTCAAGCCTCTGTCCTTTAGGGTGGTAAGCATTCTTTATTTTGACATGGCACTGCAGTTATGAATACGCGTATGTCTGTGTAGAGGTTCTTTTCAGCCTCTGTCCATGATAGAGGACAAAATCTGTATGTTTATGGCCCCATCCAGTACTACTGGAGAAAATGAAAATCTATGAAATTACCCTTTTCTGCATGGAACACTGGCAACTTACTTTACAATTTAGGAATTTTGTCTGACAAAATATACATCGTAAAGATATTCTTATCTTTAAGTTAATTCTTTTATAAGATTCATTTTGTGAAAGACACCAATATCTGCGGAGGAACATGATACACTGACTAACAACAAAATGCTGACATACGTAGAGTGGAGAGTGGGGAAGGATGTTAATTTCCTGTTCAACCACCAATCTTCAGTAACTCTAGTATTTCTTGTAAAATATATAGAGTTCTAAAGATACATATTCATTTCTGAGGCAGCAATGCAGTTTCAAGTTACTACTGTGCATTTAGGCTTTTTTAATATGCTGGAGTGGATCATCTTCACCATTGTGCTTTTGGTGTTAATTTGTATCTTTCATGGTTATTTTTTAATATTTCTGAATTTTCAAGGTTAAACAGATCATAGCTCTTTTATACATCATTAAAATGTCAATTATTTGTTCATGCTGTTTTTATGCACATATTACAGTGGATTCACAAACCTCTTTTGGAAGGACGGCTTAGTATGAATTGTGAACCTTTAGGATCATGTGTCAAGCTGTGTGGCACAACTAAACTTCCAGGCCATCTGTGTACTTCAGCCTTATTAAGTAAAATGGTGCTACTTGTATTGGAAAATGGTATAATCCATGGAAATGGTGATGCTGAAAGAAAGAAAATTGACAATATAAGTAAGTTACAATGGTAAAACTTAAAGGAATTTGATTTTATAATAGTTGTAAATTAACTTGAAATGGTAATTAGAAATGAAAAGTTAAAGTTTGGCGTACAGGTGTGAGAAATCATCCTTTTACCTTTTGTTGGTTTTTTTTTCTTTAGTTCTCCTTTAAAAATATAAGTATGCACAAGTATGGTGTTTATATTTCTAGCACCTTTTGTGCTATCTCAACAGAACTTTGAATTTGGAGAAGTTTGAATTTATGATGAACTTCAAAGTTGTCCATTATCAAAACACATGGTGCATTGGCATGAGTGGGCAGTAGGAACTGTATCCATGCCATCAAATAAATGCCCTGAGTGTTTAGCCATAATGTAGAGATATTTTGAGGCAGCAATTTTTCTTAATTCCACCAGACAGAATCTTGTTTCTTTTTATTTATAAAATGCTCAAATTAGAGCTAGCATTATCAAATTAAAAATTCTATCTCCAAAATTCTCACCATGATGAGAAGTGTAATTGTTCAGTGTGGGTCTTAGTGTAAGCTAATGAAGAAACCACATGCTAACTATTAGCATCAAATTTGTTTGCTTTTTTCCTGGACTTAGATCTTGATTGCCTTGTCTGCAAGAAATATATATATATATTTAAAAAAAAAAAAAAGAAGAGGGAGAATAGAGAGGAGTTAGAGTTCTTGTCATGCTTGATTTGCTTTACAATTTCCTGAACACCTAGACTAGATTATTGTAGCCTTTTCTTCTCTTGTATTTTATGATGCAATGGCAAATAGCCAGTTCATGCTCTGAAGCATCTGAGATTGCATGTAAATGTCATCTTTTTAATGCATTAAAAACATACTTAAAAAACCCAACAAAACCTAACAAAACCTTGACCTGAAACTTCTTGTTTATGCACTGAATATATTCAGCAGTTGTTTGTAAACAACCACCTTTGTTTAATTAGTTGCAGAGCTGTTGTACTCATTACAATGGATTGAAGAATTGGAGAATCCTCCTTATCTGCTTCTGGAATATCTTCATATGTTAGAAGAAATGCACATCACATATGAGAAGTTCAGTACACTTAGTAATACAACTAGCCTTCAGCAAACAATATTTGATAGGTATGTAAGAAAACTAAAACAACCATTAACTCTGTCTTCGTATTTTGCACTGTATAGAGTATTAAGTGCCACCATATTTCCTTATGTGTATTGATTCAAACTTCATCCAAATGGTTTTGTTGTGAACTGTGCACCTGTATATATTAACCAGGGTCTGTCTTCTTCTTTGAAGATCAGAAGAACATGGAAGACTCTGGTCCTTAACCATGGCTAAAGTGATTCATACGGAAAACGCTGTATCCTGTGAGATGAAACAACTTTTTAAGACAACAGAAGGGTACCTTAATACTGCTGCCTATAATCTTTTAGTTTGTTGCAAATTTTGATAATGTTAAATGATACTGATGCTGATGAATGATGACTGAAGACTGAAAATTTGGTAATATATGTGTACGTAAGTATGTAAAAGGTAGGTGTATGTAGGTATGTAAAAGTGAGACTCGTTTTAGTGTGTGGGATTAGTTACATCATAGGATATTAGATCATTATGAACCAATTGACATTTTGTTTACTAGTTAAATTTTTGTGTTTGTTTCATTCTTGATGTTTTGCTTATATGAATAGGTTTCTGCCATTAACAGAGGGCAGATTGCATACACTTCAGTGTCTATCACCTTTTTTAATTGAGGAAGAAAAGAAAGAACTTGTCTTCCACTGTGTGGCCAAACTTATGACGTGCACACAGACAGAGCTTTCCAACACTGATGGTGAGTATGTTCTTACCTCAGTCCACTTCATTAGAATATAAGAACATTATTTTGTAATAACGTTTGCTTTTAGATAAAACGTGTTAACTATAATAATACCGTTTTTCCTAGAAAGAAATGTCTTCTCAGTTTGCATATTTTTTCTAGACTGTTTGGCGTAGTAGTTTTCTGCCTTATTAGGGAAATACAAGCTATACTGCCTGGTACAAAATTAGAACTAAAGGATTTAGACTGATATTGCTAAAAGAATTTTGATATTGCTGTACTTCTTGTTTGGTCTATCTGATTTAAACATCTGTAAATATCAGAGTTTTCAATTAATCATTTAGGCTTTACACAGCATGCAAAAATATTACTATTGTGGACTGGTAGTGTCATGATTTTCTTCAGATGCTTTAGCAAGAACTCTTTCACAGTTTATCTCTAATTTTTGCGTAGTACTTCCAGTGCATGGGATACAGTGTGCTGAGTCAGAACTGCTGTACCTACACTTGCAGCAGCTTTTGAAAAATTACTTAGAGGTGATTCAAGTGTGTTATAATATTGGTTTGAATATCCTTTAGAAAACCTTTATGTTTTCACAAACTTGTTGCTTTTCAAGAAAATTCTTTGGAAATACTCATACACAGTCCTTCTACATGTTTGAATTAGACGTCATTTAAAAGAAAGAACTTCATCTTTTTTCTCAGTACTCTTTTGTGCTTTCTTGCACATACTTTTATTCATCTGTCTATATAAAAACTTCAAAGTTGATTTTGTATTTTTTAACAGGACTGTGCATACTAAATTGAAAAAACTATCTTTGGTGACTTTAAACTGTGGACATCTGTCCCTTGGCAGTGTCCTCAGGTTTTCAAATGAGTTCTTCAAATGAATGTCCCCAAAGTGTGAAAATTTTCAGTGTTAGTGTCATGCAGCAATTGAGAGGAATCTTGAATCTTTCTACTGTAGTAGTTTCCCTAACTCTTACTCTTTGGACTTAGTTAAGCTTTCCTGGCTTTCTGAGTGAACTGGTGAACCAACCAAATGTGGCTGTGGAACTTTAAACAGAAATTGGGAAAAAGAATCCTCACTCCTCCCCTGCTGTGGAGTGCTCTTGTTTGTAACGCTGGTCTGCATTTTGTTTTCTGCTGCTTCTCGTTTTCATACACATTCCTGAGCAGACAATACATACCCAAATTTTCCCATTAAGTGTGATGTAGGTTGTAGGCTTACCATTCAAGTTTTAATTTTTTTTCAGGTCAGGAAAGTGCTGGTAAAGTTCTTGTAAATCATTGTACTGCTGCTTAAGTGAAGTGGGTTTTTTGTTTGTTTGTTTTTGCTATGCATAAATGGTACTTTAATTAACTCAGTTCTTTGTTATCATGCTTGTAAGAAATGTTCTCCAAGAAATCTAGATACATGCAATTTTCCTTAAAAATGGAAAACAGTACTAATGCAACAGTAGTACTTCACTCTGAAAGTAAAAATTAACACTTTTACAATAATATTGGAATTCATAACTCGCAGTTACATTTACTTAATTATCTGTCCAAATTATTGCTTAGCATGCTACCTTTTTAGTAAAAACAAGCAGTTTTAAATCTTAGCAGGTATTTTTCCTTTTTGTTAATTGTATAAGCTAACAACTAATCTTATAGGAGTTTTTCGTTGGTTTGAGGGGGGTTTTTTGTTTTGTTTTGGTTTTTTTTTAAGTTTGGGTTGGATATAGTATTTTTGATTTAAAAATGGCATCTCTGGATTAAGTGTTCAAAGAAGGAAGCTTAGGTATTATTCAAACTATCTTATGATATTAATGTTAAGTTCAAATAAAATGATCCAGTCAATTGACACACATTCTAATGTTTGTTTTGTCTTGATAATTAAGACCTATTGAGTATGACATTTTTATTACATTATAGGAGCATTTGGGTGTCTTTCCATTTTGAACTCCTGCTTGAATGATAGAAGTATTGATTGTGATCACCTACTACCTGGAATACTAAAAATCATAATATCTTGGAAAAACAATAATGAGGACAGCTTTCTCTTTAGCTGGTGGGTGCAACTTTGACTTTTTTTTAATTTCTAAAACAAGAGTTTAAAAATATGGAGTGGTTATTAACCCAAATAAAATCAACAAAATCAATTTGTAAGTTACAACCGCCATCCACTGCTCTAATATTACATTTTTAAGCCTTTATAGAACTGCATCCCTCAGTTTAATATACCTGTCTTTAAGTACCTAATAACTCATACTGAAGAGTATGAGTATTTTCTTCTTTCATACTGAAGAAAATTACTGGGGTGGTGGAAGGCTAGGAAGCTAGGAACTTTTTTAAGGCACCTCGATATCAACTGTTTTCAAAAGCATTCAGAATTGACCAACTTTTGTAGGTGTTGCTGGATATTTAGTTCCAAATTCTGATTGCTTATTTAGGTAGCAGAAAGAAAACTTGGATATCAAACTTAGGTGTCTGTTTTTTAAAATTCTGGACCTGAAAATGTAACTTGGAAAGCTTCTAGCAAGGAGTGAAAATATACTGAGGTTCATTTGTCTTGAGTGTAGTGAGAAAAATCCAGGCAACTAAGTCTTGAAGTAATGTACACTATTTGGACACTTGAGGGCTTATATTTTATTTTTAATATTAGTCACTTAAATGATTATTTTTCTTGTATTGGTTTAGTTAAAATTGCTAAATTTCATAGTTTATATAAGTATATTACTTGAGTGAATATGTAAATTGTACAATTTTAGGAATCTTATAACATGCAAATGAGCAACTAGCTCTGATAGACTATTTTGTACCTGTTGACTGACTGACTTAGACTTGGCAGCTAATGTAGTATTCTAACTTTGAAAGACCTTGAAAGAGTATCAAAAGCACATAGGTCAGAGTCTGGTGCGAGACTAATTTGTCCTAAGAAGAGGAGTGAAGGCAAGAATATAAATACTCATGTCTACAACATGAAGATATGTAAGCTTTAGTTGTATTTTTATTGCAGCAATCTGAAAGAAACAAGTGCTCAGTTGCTCGGTTTCAACATAGAGATGATCCGTTATCTTCCCTTGTTGCTGAAGCATTCCACAGCTCCTTTGGCTGATAATGAATGGGACTTTATCATGTGCTCCATGCTGGCTTGGTTAGAGGTAATATGAAAGAGGCTATTACTAACCATTGCACTGCAGCTTTTAACAGGATCCTCTTGACGCCCTTTGAACCTACTGGACTGATGCGGGGGGTGTGTGTGTGTGTGTGTGTGTGTGTAAAAAAAAAAAAAAAAAGGCTATGAAATAACTAAATTTTTATAATGTTACTGGGCTGTCTGATCGACATTTCATCCTAAATCTTTGGAAGCTGTATGTTAAAAGTTCACTTACCCAACTTTCCACTTTGTAAATAGATATCAGATGATACAGTAAAACACTGCAGAAGCTATGCCACATAGCAATTAAATTTGAACAAAGATGCATGAGGATTGCCAAGAGGAATGGAAATCAGAGTGCTGCTAATGGTTCTTACTTAGAGTTTAGAACACAATGGTCTTAACAGTTTTAACTTTGTTTTGTCTAATGTGTGTGTTAACTTTCTAGTACTTTAATGATCAATATTAATAGCTAGGTACTCAGCATTTCAAAGCTAACTTATTTTAAAGCATCTCAATTGAAATACGGAACTAAGAAAATAAACTTTACCTACCATATGAGTGCTAATGTTCCATCTCCAGTTTTGATGTACTTACCTTTTTAGATTATTCTCTGGGTATGGCAGGCATATAGTTATCTCAGCTTAGCAAGTATTGACACAATGTTAAAAAGAATGGCACAAAATCCTTTTTTCATTGAACTTTGACAAAGGTCATGTGTGGCTTAAAAGCACAAGCAATGCTGTATCTTCTGTTTCTTTTTGTGAATGGAGGTGAAATTACCTCCCCCTTCAAGTAATAAGATGTTCAGTAATGGCATTGGTAATTGAAGAATAATTTTGAAATGTGTCTGCTGTAAGTCTCTATGTTGAAAAATAATATCCATTTAAGACGAAAGTCTAACATGACATATAAAAATTAACTGAAAGAAAAGCAGTGTCTGCATTTCAATATCTAAATGATCACATGAAACATCAAAATTATATTCTAACGCTGTTAGAAAACAGGTCAGAGTGAACAGCTGACTACTTCTTTATTAATCAAATAAAGATACAGAATCTCTCACCCTCTAGGTTTTTTTTTTTTTCTTTTTTTTTTTTTGTTTTAATAATTATAGCACCCTCTGTCACTACACACTTACAAGGGCAGGCTGGAAACTTCCATGTGGCCTTTCTTGGTCGCAGGATTAATCTTCTTACCTATGCTATATGTTCCTCAAAACTGTATTTTTTTTTTTTAATTAAAAAAAAAAAAACAAACAGCAAACTTGTATGAAAAACTTGTTGCATAGATTAAGTGCTTGGGAATGTTTTTAATATTTAATGATACTCCTTTTTTGGGGAAACTAGTAAGAATAAAAATAAAAAGAAGGAGCTATGTTGGGGGAGAGGAAATATTCTCCTGATTGCCACTTCAATAATTTCAAGTTTACAATAGCGTATTGCCAATTTCCTTCTGCAATTTGGAAATACAAGCATGATATTGGTACGGCTTTTATGTTTGGGAGAGAAAAATGAGAGCACTTCACATACCAGTTTTGGCTCACATGGCTGCACAAGTGCTCCAGATAAGCTACAGCTGTGTACATTTCTATTTGAATCCACTTGGTGGCAGTTTCTTTCTGTCATTATAAAGAAGGTCATATAAGGGAAGCCATCCAGGATTCTAAATGTTGATGAGACTTGGAAATAATTTTCAGCAAGTCTTACTAAAATACATATTATATTTTTAAACTTCTTTTTTCCCCCAAATCTTTTAAAAATGGTCTTTGCAATTGAGTCTTCTTTGAAATTATAGTTTCTGGTATAGACAGGCAATGTTAAACAGATATTTTAAAGCAAATTTATAGTTAAGAAATCTTCCTCTTTTTTTTTTTTCCTCCTAGACAACAAATGAAAACCATTCGCTTTATCATGTCCCACTTGTGCAGATTTTTGCGTGTGTCAGTTGTGACTTGGCATCTGCCCTTAGCGCTTACTTTGAAGCTGCAGCTCCTGAAACTACTGAAAATCTTCCTGTGAACTTGATCAGTGAATGGAAAGAATTCTTTTCTGAAGGAATTCACAATTTGCTGTTACCTTTGTTAGTGAAAGTCACAGGCAAGTATATGGCAGGGAGGGTAATAGTGGTACCTGTCAGGCAATTCTGAAATAGAACTTGACGGGCCGTATTTTTTAATTTATAGGAATATTATGTCAACACAGCTTATAACAATTCAATTTTTTGAACACGTGCTAATTAGTAAAGTAATTGCATTTAACATTGTAACTTTTAAGATTAGATGGATTCTGATAAGCAGAGTCTGAGTTGTTTCTCGCCATGCTTATTTATTATATCATCCATACGTTCTGTATCACAGCTTGTCTTTCTCTATTTTAAATAGGAGAAACCAAAAATGCATCTGAAGGCTCCTTTCAGAACTCTGTGTTAATGTCTTTGGGTGAAGCCCTAACGTACATCTCGAAGGACCAGTTATTAAACCATAAATTACCAGCAAAGTTTGTTGCAGGCCAGAAAACAAATCTTCCAGATAAACTCCAGACTCTACTAAATACGTTGTCTCCATTGTTGCTTTTCCGGGCTAGACCTGTACAGATTTCTGTCTACCATATGTTGTATAAGTAAGAATCAACAAATTTCTCACTTCCCTCACCTCCCCAACCTGTTTTGTTTTTTTAAAATGTGCTGTAGAACGTGCACTTATAGATGTGTTTAGCAAAGTCATGTTCCGTTATGGGAGAAAATCCTTAACTGGGCAATTTGTGTTCTGTATTGGAGAACATTATATAAAGCTATGAATGCTAAATTTAACTGTAAAAGTAGACTGAATATATACTGAGAAATTTTACTGCAGTACATGAAGGTACAATTTTATTTTCTGTACCGTAGTTACATAGATATCAGTATCATAACTATAAAGCTATTTATTTTTAGCCCCTATTTTAACACTCAGAGAATCATAAACTGAAATATTCCAGATTTGATCTGGGTCTGACAGTATCATTAAATAGTATGATCTTTTTATTTTTGCTAGTTTAGATAAGAAAATAAGAAAGTGAATAAAAATGTATAGTATTCTTGTGAACTTTCTGGATATCTCTAATACCAAAAGAGACAATTTGAAAACAGTATGTGCCTTTGACTGCTCAAAGTGCAGATTGCGAGGCAGATGGCTTAAGCATAAGAAGCTACCATTATCTTTCACTTACACTGAGGCATAAAGTTGCAATAGCTTTATTCTGAGATAGAGAAGTTTATTTTAGCATGACTCAGGAACGGTAAAAGTTCTGGAAAAGAACCGAGCAAAGCTACATGCTAGTGGGCTGTCATTCAGGAACAATGTTGCAATGGCGACATGTCTCTTAAAGATTCTGTGTTGTTATTAAGGAATAATTGCCATTATTTTGTTGCTTATCATTAATGTTGACATTGATAAGCAAAGAACTATGCATCATGTATATTAAAATAGTAAAAATTAAATCTGATTTCCTTTCCATATTTCTATAGATTAATGCCTGAATTGCCTAAATTTGATGACGAAGATCTCAAATCTTATGGTGATGAAGAGGAGGAATTGGCATTGTGTGTATTTTTTCCTCATGTTTTTTTACAACTCTTTTCTGTATCTTTAACGTGTTACGAGAGTTGAGATTTGCAGCAGAGTAGTTGTCTGTCAGGAGATGTTATAAGAAAAAAATGACATGGCTATGACAATAGGGCCATAAATGTTGAAAATATTCAATATAATTGGTTAAGTCTGCCTTTGTGCTAAAACTGGAAACAATATTTGCAGCTGTTTTCTAGGTACAGTTACTAAAGTAAGTGCAACATATATGCTCTATATTGTAAAATCTTGACAGATTTTTACTGGACTGCTGTATTCAGAATGTGTCCAGTTGCACAGGTAACTTAGTTTCTTGAACCTCCAAAATTGACTTGGGTGTTTTACACAGTTTGAATCCAATAAAGTCAACAGTTTGAAGAGGGAATATGGTAGCTGATTTAAAAAAAAAAAAAAAAAATCTTTTTTTACCTCAGCCCAATGGTTAATATCTTTTTTTACTATGGGGCTGCAAAAGGCTTTTTAATCCAATACCAAAGCCCAAACCCAACACATTCAGTGATTAGGAGATCCAGTGTTCAGTTGCTCTTTGTTGGTGTGACTCGACAAAGAAAGAAGGCAAGCAAATCAGCAAACCATGATGTAGGTTAAATCAGCTCAGCCATAGACCACTTTCAGATTAAGTGATCAGCATTCAGTTTATATTCATCTTGCAAGAGGTAAAAACACCAACTGTCCATTTCAGGAAAAAAAAATTAAAAATCTTAAAATCTAGCACTAATGTGTGAATCTGAAAGTAAATTTTCCTATAATAAAAGGCCCCTTTTATGTTCTACATACCTGGCTTTACTAACAGGTTTCTAGGAAAGTTAATACTCTGCTCAAGATTTGAGTTTACTATGCCAGATAACGTTTTTCCATAGATCACCTCCAGCGGCTCTTATGTCTGTCCTGGCCACTCAAGAACTCTTGCTAGAAAACATCCTGGAATGCATTCCAGTTGGAGAATTTGCAGTTATTCAGCCCCTGAGCGATGAGTTCTGTCTTGTTCTAGGATATCTTCTCACTTGGAAGTTAACATTAGCTTTCTTCAAAGCAGCTTCTTCTCAGGTATGTGTTCAGATCTTTTCCTTTTAACTGAATTTCTTAACATGCTTATTTGGTTTGAATCTTGAAGTTTCATCCAGCCTTTTTATTCTTTTAATTATGTATCTTCCTACCTCTTGTTTTTGTGGAATTAGTGGAATTCTGAAAGCATCAATAGACTTAGATTTCTGCACTGCAGTAGTTAAGGATGGTAATATTAGAGTAATAAAGAATTAAGATTCATTAATAGATGATTCTTTCTGGCATTTTCAAACAAGCTTGCTACATTTTATGATCTTCTAATCATTCAAAATGGTGCAGAGAACGAAATCACTCTTCTAAACACTTGTTCTGAATCACAGTCTTGCTTTTCCTCCCTATAGGAACATATTTGTATTATTTACAGAGTAAGCTATATTTGTTAAGTCTCATCTGTATTTTGTGTGTGTGGTTTTTTTGTGTTTTTTTTTTTAACACTATCAGCTGCGAGTTCTCTACTCACAACACCTTAGAAGAACTAAAAGCTTGAATAAACTGCTTTATCACTTGTTCAGGCTTATGCCTGAAAACCCTGTCTTTTCTGGGCCAACTTCAGAAGTTCCAAATAAGGACACAAAAACCTTCTTTACTGAAGAGCTTCATTTAGATGTCAAAGGTTAGTAAAAATTGTATTTGAGAGAGTTTTGATATTGCTGAAGTTTAGATATGCTTTTCTGCTTAAAAATACATATTTAGAAAATCTTACCTATAAAATAGATACATACACACAGACAAATACGTATGTTTAAAAATCTTTGGCTAAAACTCCCCATTTGAAGCTTAACCAAAGTTGAAATGTTTATCAGAAAAATCAAGGGCGAAAAAAAAAAAAAAAACCCAAAACAAAACACAAAGCAGGAAATGCTTAGATTACTCACTTAGGGTAGAAAATTGCTACTATCTGAATCCTGAATGTAGGCAAAGATTCCAAAATACTAAAAATGTGTGATCTATTCTGGGACATCTCCATTGCTTCTAGATATTCTTTTTAATGCTAAATGGAATTTCTATTTTTTTTCTTCTATTTTAATACATAAATAAAAACAAATTAAAAATATATTTTAATATATATTTTTTGAAATGTTTGAGACGTTAAATTGTGTGTTGTTTTTGTCACGCTGTTCAGAAGACCCAGTTAATCAACCATGACGAGAAAAGATATGCTGTTTTTTTTAGCTGAGAAACACGAAAAAGAGAGTTAGTTTTGAAAGTTACTTCATTGACATTGTTATTTTATGTACCTGTATAGATGTAAGCCAGGATACTGAGTTTTCATGTCTTAATTTCTTGCTTGAACATCACTGTATGTTGCAAAAGATTTGTCTGGATGACAGTGAGAAAGAATTACTATCGTGACATCCCAAGAGAAGTATTTCCCTTAATCTCTTTATGCACTTCTATAGAATACTGCAAACCTCCAATGTGCTCCAAACATCTTGCTGTTTATTCACTCCAAAGTGAGCATTTTGTCATTTCTAGAATATAAAATTGTTCTTGATTTCTGGCAGTCCACCTAGAGTTCATCTTGAAATTAGAAGATTAATTCCCAGTTGTGAAGTGTTAATCTCAGAAACAAAGAAATGAGACTGATGGAGAAAAGCAGAGTCAAACAAGCACTTACAGTAGTGTCCTGGTTTCGGCTGGGATAGAGTTAAATTTCTTCCTAGTGCTGTGTTTTGTGTTATCAACATTCTTCTCATACTAAATCCACTGATGTTTTAGTTGTTGCTAAGTACCCTACTGGTCAAGGACTTTTCAGCTTCCCATGCTCTGCCAGGTGCACAAGAAGCTGGGAGGGAGTATAACCAGAACAGCTAGTCCAACCGGCCAATGGGGTATTCCATACCA
>NW_009230016.1:0-11933 GCF_000690835.1 Fulmarus glacialis
AATGATTCTATGATTCTATGATTTTTAGCACCTGAACAGTTTGCCATCCAGACCTATGTATCGCACACGGATAGAGTAGCTTCTAAAATGTCAGTATGTTGTGATTTATAGTTCAAAACCTCACCCCTTCTTAGATAAAATGAACCTTAGTTTAACTTTGTGTGTGTGTTAATACCTTGCGATAAATTATACAGGCAGGCACTGAATGTGATCTGAGCATGAATTCCTCAAATGATAGGTGCACTCATGTTGCAGGAGTGCATGAGAGCAATTGGCGTTGCATGTGCGTGTTGTGTGAGTGTGATTAGTAACACTGGATCAAAAGGATGCATTTTCCCATTGCTATGTTGCCTTTTATTATGGATTGGATAAATCAATTTTTGCTTGCTTGTGGGAAGCAGAAAAAGGAAAAATGGTGCTGCAGAAATATGTGGATCTTTCCTTCCTTGCAGAAAGGGAAGGATTCGTCTCAGAAGAGGACACTCCATGAGCTCATCTTTTCAGAAGAGGTTTTCCTCTCCCTCTCTCTCTCTCTCTCTCTCTCTCTCTCTCGTGTGTGTGTGTATCTCCTCTGCATCAGAAAAGATCTAGGCATTTTATAGATAGATCTTTCCTTAAAAGAGGCTACATTTGCAGGGTTAATTTTTCTCTCACTGTATCAGGAGCAAGTGTCCAATGTTTTGGAAGGTCTGATCCTGAGGAAATGAAATACAAATTGTGACACAGGCTGAAACTGGAAACACAAGGGTGACAGAATAACAGCATGTGACACACACACAATGCTGTCAAGCCATGGAACACACTTAAAATTTTTCAAAGTAACGTTATTAATGTCCTAAAAAAAAAATCAGGAAAACAGATGTCAGATGTCAAAAAACAGATTTGATGTGTATATAGACCATTGTGTGGGGAGAGAGATGGAGAGACTTTTATTCTTGCAAGAGGAATAGCACTTTGCTGAAAAGGGAAGGCAGGCACGGGCAGCTGCTTCACGGAAGGAAATTCCAGCAAGTTGGAAATATGGAGCTGAGAGGGAGATGAAGAACCCAAAAGTGAGAGCTCAGTGGCAGAGGTTATAGTGGAGGAGCTACAACGAGAAGCTGGTGGGGATGGAAAAGTGAAGAAATACAATTTAAAACATCCTTCGTTATCCCTGGCTCGGTGCATTGGGTTTTTCTTGTTCCTAGTGCTTCATTACCTGTTGTGATGAAAGCTCCCCCTCTTGATTCATTCTGCTTTAATTACTGGTTGCATGGTTCGAACAGAGCAAAAGGACAAAAGGGATGAAATCAGAGACACAGAAGCCAGGTCCAGACAGGTCCTCTAAGGATGGCAGAAGAGAATATAATCTGCTGAAGGTAATTGTGAAAAGTTGCTTATCGGTTAGCAAATAATGCTGATAACTAGTGTGTTTAGAAAATGAAGGAGCACCATCCACGTGTAGTTCAAAAGTACAGGAGAGGTGCTGAATAAGGTAAATCATGCAGTGAACATGCACTATATGTGTAAGAAGTCAGAGCAAATTCACCTTTAAAAATTAATCATCACAAGATGATCTTCATAATCCTTACACATTTTCATTAAAAAAAAGAGGTTGCCATAAAGCATATCCTTCTGAACCTTGATTTTTTTTTTTTCCTTGGTTTGTTTTTTTAACACAGTGTCTTTAACATACTTAGCATGTGTTAACCAGAATAACTGAACACATGAAGGGATTTAGACATATCCAGGTTTTATTCTTAATGGTACTTTTTAAGGTGGTTTTTTTTTTCCTGTATTGCTTTGCTTTTAAATTGACTATTAGAATTATTTATTACAGTGATATCAGTATTTATGGTTCACCAGCCATATGTTGAGTACTGTTCCTCACAGAGATGAACTGGGAGTTGAGGAAAACTAAAAGTGGAGACAGAGCTCCTGAAAATGAGGCTATTTCTGTTCTGCCAGTGTTGTTTCTATTAGGGGGGCACTGCAATGTGCAGAGGCTCAGAAAGATGTCAGTAAAAATAACAACCTGGCATTATATGTGCAGTAAATACTGAAGACTGGAGGCTGTTTTATTCATTTTTTAATGTGTGGGTTGTTTGAGGTTTTTTTTTAGTTAATGCTATTCTGCTTGATGTCTCATTATATTTCTCCTTTGGTTTCATGGCAGTCTACCAGTTTATGTTAATGGCTCTTTCTTTATCCAATTTCATAAGGTCATCATTTGATGATGGTAACTTAGTTCAGATAAATGTTTCCATGAGTTGATATCTCTTTTCATTTAATATGGGCACGCTGAAAAATTGGAGAGCACTTACTTTCATCAAATGGTACTGATAATCCAATGCAGTCCTTTGAGACTTACGTACAAAATTTTCAGTCTATTAGATTGGATATCTAATCAGAGTTCATGACAATAATATAACTATTTATGTTTAAAAAACCCACAAAAAACAGACAAAACAAACAAACAAAATCCTGGCCAGTGAGGACTTGGCAGTTTAAGAAAAGCAAATGCCCTTCTTCTCCATCTCAAAAACCCTCCAAAGCTTGAACTGGCACTAGTATACTCACTCCGGCAAATATCAAGGTACATAGGTGTTAAAAAGTAGTACTGTAGTAAATGCTGGACTGTGTGCTTTCAAAAAAGTGTGGGTGGGTGGGGAGTGGAAATGGTTGCTGAATTACTCAGGTGACGTTAGAGTCCTTTAAGCAACTCTGTAAGAAAGTATTTGGGTTTTATGATGAATGTTGACTGACTCGTGGATGTGACCGAGGAATCCTCGTCCCACGAATGAGCCACACAGTGTTGGCTGGGCTGCAATGGCAAGAAACTCGCCGTTGGGCCTCGGCTAAAGTTAGGAGCCATAGTGTCAGCTGTCAGTCTGCTTATTGAGTGGAGTTGAAAAACACTGTTTCTGCAGTAAGACCTCACCCGTAGGTGGATTGCTCTTGCGCTGTGGTATTGGAAAAGAGGGAGGACAGAGAGCAGAAAAAGAGAGGAAAGAGATAAAAGTGATTCTTGTGTGATCAGGTTCGTGCATGAAACTTTTCCTTTATGTGCTTTCTCAGCAGTACCTGGTCCTGTGGAGCAACATATAAAGCTAGCTGATCATCAGCCAGGAGGGAGTCCTTGCTAGTCTTCCAATTTTGTGGCATCAAACGTGCCATTTGGAGCAAGGCCAGGGTTGGATTTTAATAAACAAGTGGAGTAGTCTGTATCTTCTACAATGGGAACACCTACCGCACTTTAGTCTTTCCTCATGTTGGCGAGGAGGGCATATTTGGCTAAGCCTTTGTCTCATACACTTTTCCACATGTCCCTGCACTCGGATCTACGCATGTGGCAATGCTTGTACTATGCTGAATTAGCAAGAGATCCTCTATGAAACTTTGGGGTCTCCTTTAGCGGTTCTCTTGGAGTGGATGGACCTGAAGCGAGTGGCAAAGAATGTTATTTTAAAGGAAAGAAATAATAGGAAATCTTGTAAAATACTATATTTCCTAATAAATTCATCACATCACTGTGAGAGAAATCCTCCTGAAGAGCGGAGATAACATACGTCACCTTTTCTCAGTCCCCACCCTGCTGCCTTGCTACTGAAGGTTATTCTGAAGATCCTTTGAGTTTGGCTGGTGAGTTGCTCGCTGACACCATGGCTCAGCAAATCACCAGACCTTAATGAGACTTAAGCATATGCTGAGATGCTTTTTGCTGAACAATCATATAAGTGTGAGCAAAAATTGTAATGTGGCCTTAACTGTTATCACAAAACTTAATTTTGTGTTAAATATTCTGTGTTTGAAAATTGAATACATTTTAAAAGCTCTAGCATTCACTTACCCATATATGTCACACATATACATCATAGATTGAGTTTGGAAGCATTACTGCTAATACCTCTGGAGAAATGTCATTTAACAAGTTTCAAGTTGCTACCAGCACGGGTTCATTATCCTTTTTGTGCTTGTTCATTAGTTCACGGTAGGAAAAAAATGTCATATGCTATGACGTTTTAGTGTAACTTGAGAAATTGGCATATGCAAACAGATGTATTGTTTGTTGTTTGTAACTGCATTGAAATTTCCTTTCTGCAGCCAGACAAGGAGAGAGACCAACTGTGAGACCGTATGTGTTTGAAAGCAGGTAGTCTCACAGCATGGCAGATTTGGCATGTGACAGGAGGGTCTTTCCCAGGGTAGCTGTGGATAAGGCTTTCCTTGACCCGCTGCTTCTCTTTGATGCCAGCTCTCTCTTCCCTAACCTCAGAGGAAGGGATGGGGGAACTGGAAGCTCAAGTCCTTCTGAGCTTGTGGCATTTATATTGTGAGACAGTTGAGATCGAGTTCATTTTGCTAAGCTGCTCACCCATAATGGATCTGTCACAGCGGCTTGACAACGTATTTGTATCCATTTTGGACAGCCTTTGCTGCTCAGCGCTCTCCCTGTGAAAGTTCCTGGCAGACCACTCAGATTTAATGTTGTCAAATAGTAACCCCTCCTCTCCCCCTCAGAATACATCTATCCTTTTCATAGACTTAATAGGCAGTTGTCTGTTCCAGCCATGCTTTACCTTTGAATTGGTATCAAGTAGCTGAGAGTACCTCTTAATTTGACCCCAATTTTCTCTTGTTCAGATGGCATAAAGATGGCACAGCCAAATAATGGAGGGTATTTTGTGTCAGAAACTCTACTCTGGTTTTTCTGGAATTAAAAATCTGTTTGAGTTTCTGGTTTATTCGTAATTTACAAAGAGCTGTTGGTTTGTTTCTGATGTCAAGACATGGTGGGGGTGGTGGGAAGGAGAATAATGGTATCTCACAAACTGAAAATCCAACCTTCCTGCCAACTGTGTCTGGGAAACCAAGTTAGCTTTCAGAGAGGCTGGAGCTGCTAATAAACTTTCCTAAAAAAGGAAATAAATGACTGCTTTTTCATGTCCAACCACTAATGCTGAAATCCAAGTTCAGATTCACAATTGGGTTTCTTTTATTCTGGTGCAGACTTAGTTGAATCTGAAATATAATTTCAGTCTTAGTGGAGCAGGAAGATGTTCTGTCCTCTCCCTTTCTCTTCCCCCATTAAGATAACTTTTTTCCCAGTTCAAATCACCAAATAAACCTGCAGGAAGACATCCATTTCTAAACATAGTAAGCTAAGCTGCAGGCTTTACCAAGGTCTGGGAAGCCAAGTGAAAATGAAACAACTGACTTTCTTCTCTACTAATTCATCCCCTGGGTCTCTCCTTTTCAGATTTCTTTTCCTTCCTTCCCCTCCTCCTCCCCCCCAGCTCTTCAGTGATGCCTTTTCTTTAACAATAGTTATATAATGCTGCCTCTCCAACGGGATGCATCCTATATAGTGTAGCTTGCACAGATCTGCTAATACGTGTATAAATCCTTAGGCTTTCGGTTCACCTTAGAGACTTGTTTCCAAGCTTGAGTTCAAAATAGCAGTGGCTTCCCCGGAGAGTGCCGGGTCCCACAGTGGTGCCCCGGTTCCAGGTCAGCGCTGCACCGTGCGTGGAGTTTAGGTTTAATAGGATGTCCTAGTATTTTCCTTGTTCATCCTACACAGCCCTGTCTCTAATAACATAGCATCTGAACTGCTCTTTTTGTGTTTGCTGAGGCAGATAGAAATAATAATCTTGGTCAAAGGGTAATGTTTTAAGGGGTATTGCTTTTAAAAACAGACAAAAGTTCAATTAATTCTGCCATCAAAGTGTGGCAGTTGAAAGTTAACTACGAAGTGCGAGTGAAGCTCACTTCATTCTCAACAGGTGCATTTAGCAAAGCTGTACTCTGGAGACTTTCTTTCTCACTGGTGAAACTTACTGCGAGAAATAAAAAAATCTTTGTGCCATGTTTGTTTATACCGTTCTCTCTCCCAGAGCTGTCCATCTGTGGCTTTCTAATTTGCACAACATTGGTATATACTTGCTGTTGGTCTTCCATTACCTCCCCTTGCAAATGCATGTGGGAGAGAGGGAGAGCGCTTGACAAATCCACTGCTCTTCTGAGACCTTTTCAGCACTTCCAGCGTGTGTGTTAATTGTAAAAGCTGAAATGAAATACCTTGGGCTGCGCTGACCTCATCATCTGTTTTTCAGATAGCCTATCCATCCCATAAATCCTCTCGGAGATAAATTAAAAATGCCTGTAGAAAAGTTATAGCCTGGGTGTAATACTTAAGCAGGTGTTAAGCAGCAGCCCATTATTCATGTATCAGGTTTTTGTATGATAACTTTTTTTTATCTTTTTATTACTGCTTGAAGAGAAACTTGACTGAACACCAGCTGCCGAAGGGCAGCGTTGAGTAATGGGAGACAAACCTTCTGAAAGGGACCCACCATCAGCAGAGCAGACGTTTCCTCTAAGGCAAATCAGTTTTAGGAGTTGCTTCCTCCTTGCTAGGCAGTGCCATTTACATTTTTTGGCTGAATGCTGAATTAGCCCTGAAGGCGCAAAAAAACCCTCTGTGGGTGCAAGGTATGGATGGAAACAGTACTGCTTCTGTATCAGTGCCATTTAAAATCCATTTTTAGTTGTGCCTACAAGATGAAACTCGCAACCCTGTGGTTAAGCAGTGCTGTATCAGAGACTGCAGTTTGTGGATCATTCAAACTAAAGATTATCGCTATGTCCCAACCTTGCAGATGAGCAAGTGTGCAAAAATTCTGATTCCATTTTTAAAATGGAAGGTGGAGACAAAACCAGGGCATTTATTTAGTGTTGCAGTAAATTCAGGTATTCAGCAAGCAACTTCTGCAGCAAGCTTACAATTTTCTACTTAGAGAAAGTAGCCAACCTGGGGGTTTGGGGTTTTTTTCCCCTTTCTAAAGTGCTTCTCATGAAATTATGATCACTTGCAATTTGGGAGCAGAAATACTGCACAGGGAATGAAAAGCCTCAGCTGCTTTTGCCAAATGAAGTAACTATGTCTATAAGGGCTCTGCCTAGACGGCTTCCAGAGGGCTGTGGAGCACGCTGGCTCTGCGTGCACTGTGCCGGCGAAAGTAGAACCTGGAGCCTGGCTAACGTGTTGGTTTCCTGAGTAGTCAGTCCGTGGCTGGAGAGATTTCAAATGCTTGATTGTCTTCAGAATGAAACCTTTCTGCATGGGATTGATAAATTTCGCTTTAACTCTGTGTGTGAAACTGTGGCAACGTTACTGGAGAAGGGCCCGTTTCAGCTGTGATTGCACTATCGCCAGTCAGCCGTGGGTCACGGCCACTGGATTATAAGCAATTTGGGGCAGATAAAACGTCTGCCGTTGTGCTTTGTATTGTGGCTGGCACAATGAGGCCCCGCTGCTACCCGGCTCTGCTGGGCGCTATCAGTCTGGGAGAATTATAACAGCCAGGAAATTTGTAAAATGCACGGACAAGATGTTCAGATAAAAAGGGTACTGGATCAGTGTGAAACTGAAAAGCTTTTGAGAGATTTCCTGGTTAAACATTTGCTACTCTTCTGAGTTGTTTCATCCCCAACAAAAATTTACTTTTTCATAAAAATATGCATTTCTTTCTTTCTGTAGAGAATAAACATGATTGCAAAGTGAAAATCAGGTCTTGTTCAAGATAGATTTTTTTTTTTTTTTTTGCCCTCCCACTTTTCACATTGTTGAAGACATCATTTTATTTCAGTATTATGTAATGTGGAAAAAACAGCAAAAATGAAACATTCTTGACCATTTTGTGATTTACAAAATATACTCTTTCAGATTTTTTTTTTTTTTTCCCCTGAAACACCTTATGTTGTTCCCCATTTTGTGAGTAGAGTCTCAAACACCCTAGAAACCTTTGTTTTGTAAAGGTGTTTTCTTTTGTATGAAAATACGAGTTTCCAAGGTGGAAAATTGTTTTAGTGACTCCCACATTTCTTTTGAATCTTTAAATATTTAGGATTGTCATCAGTACATTCATGAGCTGCTTCCTGTACTTATAAAACAAGAACTCAAACTTTTTTTTATTGTTGGGATTATCTTTTGTTTAAAAAAAAAAAAGACAACAGTTTAGCTGTTACTTTGTTATGAGGAGTTTACTGTTTATCATCCTCTTGATCTTGCAATGTAGTAGTTTTCTTCAGTGATATCATACTGCAAAGCTGTGAGTCAGCAATTAGAAATATTTTCAATATTCTCCTTGTAAAATGTCTAGATTCTGACAACTATCTTTCCCATACATACCTCTCCAGATGACTGACTGACTGAATAAGAGATAGGTCCTTTTACTCCCCCATAGTGTCACCCGTGGACTGGCTTGGGTGGTACCACAAGCAGCAGTTCTGAAGACACTTCTTTTTCCAGTGACTGGCAATGCAGCAGTGTGGGGATTTGGAGGAGGCTTGAATGCACTGATAAATTTGTTTTCTAGGAGAAAAAAATGAGAGTAAAGCTCAATAAAATGGAGTGGTTGACAAGCAGTTATGTGATTTCCTTAATAAAGTCTCTGACTTCTCTGGGCAAGGACTTCTCTAGGCTGGAAGCACAAGTCAGGGCTAATTACTTGTAGCATTCACCTAAGATTAATACCTAAGATTAACACCTAACATTAATAGTTGGGGAAGGAGAGGATCTGCATAACGTTTTTTCTTTTTTTTCTTTTTTTTTTTCTTTTTTTCTTTTTTTTCTTCCTTAGTGAAATGAATTAAATTACTCCAGGTTTCTTACTTCTGGGACTGAAAGCCATCAATACCAATGAGTATCCATGTCTTTTGTTCTGACTTGTGTATCTGCAGGAGATCACTTGCAAAATCCCCACAGCTGGGAATGATGGGTGGTAGGGAAAACAACAGTTGCCTATTTGAAGAAGGGATGTATCGCAGGCTAACTGCAGTTAAATGTACACTGTCTTTACCAGAAACATTTCTCTTAGCTGGAGTTGTCTCCCACATGTACTTCAAAGGCTGGAGATATTGCAGTTTGTGGCGTGTTTCTTTTCGTTTGAAGGTTTCAAAATATCTATAGACCTGTTCTAAGAAAGAAGAAAGTGACATTTAAATATATCCATGATTTCAGTATATTTCAAATATTTTTAAAGCCTGCATTTTGCAGTCATTGTGGCTTTGTTTACTCCAAAATTGTTAGCAGAGACTGAATCTGAGCATTTTGTTTTGAAGTGATGGAAAGGTTTAATACCCTCCTTTCTTTGCTTTCCAAAAGACTACATTGCTTTTAATTAGCTGTAGTCTCTTTGCTAAGTAGAATGAAATTGCCCAGCTGTGTAGGAGCCGTGGGCCAGCAGTAGGTATTGGAAGCTGGAAGCACTGAGACCCTCTTTCCAAAAAAAGCATTCATGAGCCAATCTCATATTGAGAGGGTTAAATAACAGTGAAGTGCTTAGATATGTTTGCAGATCTGGACGGTAACCACATGTCTTCATCTGGCCAAAATGCACTGGTTTCTGGCTTTTAAACTTAAATGTAGTAAGCCATTATTATTGAGAGTTTTCACATTTCCCAGTGCGATTGCATACTGTGATCTGAACAGCAGTGCCATTCCTGTTTTTACCAAGAATACTGGGTAGTGTTTTAGCTTGATACTTCCCTGGCATTTGCTTGACGGATTAATTTGGGGCTTTCTCTAGAATTATTCGTGGAAGATCAAATGGCAAAATCAACGGGGGCCCTTCTGCAAGCTGATGATCATTTACTATGTGCATAAATTAGTTTTTCTGCTCTGTTACGCAGTCCTCCTAGAGCTGCATTCAGAGTAAGACCACACGGTCTCCTCATGCTTACAGCTGATTTTACTGTATGTTGTAATTTATGCATAAGTGGACTGCATGTTTAACTTTTCAGTTTCTTTACGCCATCTAGGACTTAATTTGGAAACATGAGCTGGAAAAATGGGTGGAGGGTGATGTAGCTTCTAAATTTAACTCCTGAATTAAGATTAAACTGTTAAATTTTGTTTCCTTTTTTTGTGTGTAGTTGGTTCACCCCCTTAAAATAGTGACACACAGTTATTTAGTACTTGTGCATAGAAAGAGAACCATCTTTAGTACTAAAATCAAGTAACTTCTAAAAGTCACATGCTCTCAGATGTGCAACCCCAACATGACAGAAACAAGACAAATGCCAGTTTTCAGGGTATCTTGTATGAAAAGAGCATCAAAGAGCCAATTCTTTAAAATCTTTCTTAATCCATAAAGCACGTAATTTGTACATTCATTTTTTATGTATCTATACATGATCCTGCAGTAAAAGTAAGGTACAATATTCTGTTGATTTAATATAACTTCATAAGCATTACAAATAATAACATTACTTTCACTTACTTTCTGCATATTTACTTATGCAGGATTAAATACTTATTTACTTTAAATCCAAACAAATTATTTGAAAATGTTTTATCACGTTTTTTTCTGGTTTACTTAGTTACAAAAGTACTGTAGTCCTAACAAAATGGGTAAAGAAGTTTTCTTACTCTATAGTTTGATCAGCAGAAATCAGATGCTCTTCATGTCAAAGACAAATCATTCTGCCATGTATTTACTATGAAAATGTTTAGTTCACTAGTTCTTTGTTGTCTTCAAGCCTCAATTCTTTTTTCACTAGGTTCAGCAAATTATTAAAATCAGTACTTTAAAGGCAGATAACACAGAAGTGGCCAACTTGGCTGATGAAACCAAATTATTAGACTCTTGTCTCAAAAGGTTATAGGAAAACTTTATGTTATAGAGTGGTTTTTCAGTAAAATAGCAGATGAAGCTTCATATTCAAATAATATAAATAATTCATATTTGGAAACAGCCTGTAGTATGGCTTCAGAGTGAGGCAACTAAAGTTTTATTCTATTTTAGGAGCTCTCGGATAAAGAATTTGTATGTATAATATTATTATATTTGATTTCATTAGTAGTATAACTACAGTATGCTTAGTATTAGTAAAAAACAGAATGCATGTGACAGGGCTTGAAAGAAAAAAGCCTCCTAATTCACTGGGATTGTTTTTCATTATATGGTTTGCACAGGCCTGGAGATCCATGAGCTACTACTAAAACCCAACTGAGAAAAGCAAGTTTATTGTCAATGAGCTTGAATTTACAATGCTTCCACTGAGAAATTTTTAAGAGTCTGTTAATCTCAAAATGGTTGGAAAAAATCACTGAATTTAGGCACCTTCTGTCTTCAACTGTTCTTTGCCAATAACCGGCAAAGTATGTTATGTTAGACAAGAAGTAGCAAAGGGGCTCTTTGTTTTTGTGTGCATCCAGACCCACCTTGGACTTGGTGGGGTACAGTGCCAGCAAGCCACATACGGCATCACTGATTCTTTGCTTTGAAATAGGTTGCCAGTGTATGACCTGCCTGGAAATGGGAGCAGCAAATAGATGAAATGTTTGTGTGGTGTGGGTCAACATTACACCAGGGTGTAGGTCTGGACTGATGGCTGTTAGGGAATGTTGTGGTTTAACCTGGCAGGCAGCCAAACACCACACAGCTGCTCGCTCACTTCCTGCCCCCCCACCCCCCCCTGGCCCCAGTGGGATGGGGGAGAGAATCAGGAAAAAAAAAAGTAAAATTTGTGGATTGAGATAAAAACAGTATAATAGAACAGAAAAGGAAGGGAAAATAATAATAATGGTGATGATGATAGAATATACAAAATAAGTGATGCCCAATGCAATTGCTCACCACCCGCCAACCGATGCCCAGCCAGTTCCCGAGCAGCAGTCGCTGCCCCCTGGTCAACTCTCCCAGCTTACATATTGAGCATGACATCATATGGTACAGAATATCCCTTTGGCCAGTTTGGGTCAGCTGTCCTGGCTGCGGTCCCTCCCAGCTTCTCGCTGTCAGGGCATGAGAAGCTGAAAAGTCCTTGGCTAGCGTAAGCACTGCTTAGCACCAACTGAAACATCAGTGTGTTACCAACGTTATTCTCGTACTAAATCTAAAAGGCATCACTATACCGGCTACTAGGAAGAAAATGAATTCTATCCA
>NW_009230016.1:12199-12665 GCF_000690835.1 Fulmarus glacialis
GTCCAATTCTATTCTCGATGAACTTTGCTCGGTTTCATCAGAGTTCTTTTCTTCATTAATCTGGATGATTCTTTACTGCAATACTGTTGATACGACATATCATACGACATACCATAAAAGTGATGATATACAGTATTATATAGAAATTAACATCATACAATTCAGTTCATTGGCTATTTTCACCCAAAATCCAATCTCCTTGAGGTACACATCAGACTTCCCCATCCTTCCACATTACCCACCAAGTGCACTCAGGTCCTTGAGCAAAAGCAATCCCACGAACGGGTTTTCCTTTGCCCAAGGCAGGAATAACCCAGAGTGCCTTCTCCAGCATATTTTTTGTGTGCACGACAGGGACTTTATCCCCCTCTACAGTACATAAAAGCTTTGATTGGGCAGGGCCAGCTTGATTGACAGATCCCCTAGTGTTGACTAACCAGGTGGCCTTTGCTAAATGTGTATCCCC
>NW_009230017.1:0-3130 GCF_000690835.1 Fulmarus glacialis
TGTCATGTAAACCGACCCATGATCAAAAACACCGAGATTCTGTTGGTGACACCAGGCTTGGAGCCAGGTATTGATCTGTTGGCTCTTCCTGTTTCTTCCCTCATTATTCCCTATAACTAGAAGGATAGAGGAGAACACTGCTTAGTGCTCCTGATCCCTTAACCAGTCGTCCCAAGGCCCTGAAGTCTCTCTTGATTGCCCTCAGATTTCTTGTTGCTACTTCATCGCTGTCTACCTGAAAAATCAGTAATGGACAGTAATATGAGGGCCGTACCAGGGTAGGAAGCTTTCTCTTCACATCTTTAATCCGGGCCCCAGGGAGGCAGCAGACTTCCCTAAAAAGTGGGTCCGGTCTGCATATTGGGCCTTCTGTTCCCTTCAGAAGGGAGTCTCCTGTGACAATGACCCATCTTTTTTTCTTTATGGAAGCAGTTTTGATGCAAGGTGTAGGCCGACTTAACCTTGGCAACACCTCCAAGCTAAATGAACCATCATCCTTGTTATTGTTCGGTTCCACTTGCAGAGCCCCATACCTATCATGCAAGGGCACCTGGGAAGGTGGGGTAGTCTCAGAGGAGACGCACCTGCTGCACCGGGCGGGAACTTGTCGCCATTGGCCCCTAACGCTTAAGTCACTGTGTTCAGCCAGGCAGGGAGAGGATAGGGAATCCTCCGTATCATGCATCCTGTCTGCCTGTTGGGCCTGTTTCAAGGAAGGTAGGATATGATTCCAGTAGTCTATCTCTCTCTCACTCTATTTTTTTTCTTTTGTGCTACTGATTCTTAGTGCACACCAATAAATACCTAACTCATAAAACTGGTAGTTTTAACATGGAAGATGCTGACAGAACACATAACACTTACACACACATACATGCACTTTCTATTTAATCATATGAATACTTAGATCAGCTACTTTGCAAACTGAAATGACATTGCTGGTTTACAAGTGATTCTTTCTTGAAAGTGCTACCCTATTCCCTCCATTTATCTGCTAATCACTATTCATACTGACACACTCCATAGTAGTCATTAAAATGTGTATAGAAGAGGTTGGCCAAACTTCAATTTTATTTTTTTCTTTTTTTAAATTAACTAAGCTTTACCACGGTTTCATTAAATGGTTGGAATGGTGTATAGGTAGTGGGTAGGAGGGTTTTAAACTAAATCATAACAGAAGGGATGGGCATGAGTATAAGATTATCCTGAATTGACCATAGTACATTCCTTGAATTTGCCGGTCTGTTTGTAACCCCCTTGAATGCCCTACGCAGGTGACTGTTTGCTGCACTGAGGTGAATTTAAAAGGAATTGGCAGGGCGCAGTCACAGATTCACAGCTCTGCACCACTCTGCTGTCAAATGACTTTCCCTATCTTACTGAATTTTAAGTGTAAAATCTTTATGAAAACACAAAAAATGGTGTCACATTCCTTAAATACCTGTTTTCATACACAAGCTCACTTTATCTTATTAACTGCTAATATTTTATATTGAAAGAGAATACAAAACAATTACCACACAACCTGCACTTGGTAGAAGATGAACAGCTTCATCCAAGATACTTACATAGAGTTCTAAATTCTCTATAAGCTTTTTGAATGGCTGCTCCATATCTTTACTCCCACTACTACAAGTGCAGTGCAGCTGCCCTCTGTTAACTCAATATCAAAAAAAATGGCAAGTATCTAGAAGCACTGTAAAATAAATGATTTGTTCCTTCACAGAAACAATTCTCAAAGAAGTATCAAATTACTTGTATGTTAGTCCTACTCATCGTCAGTGTAAACAGGTGGACTTGGCAGGGGTAGAAACCTGTTTGTTGACCACCCTTCAGTATACAGCCAGTATCCCTGGCTAATCTACAGAGCAGTCACACATCAGACCATGAAGAAAGGAACAGGAGAGCAATGAGTGAGGAGAGAAGGATAAGTCAGCAATACCAACCATCTCTTTCTCATGTTGAGGTTATGTTACGTTCTACACTGATCCCTCTCTGAAATGTAAAATCCTGTTGTGGGAGAATTCTAGGAAAAGTAATGGGGAAATTCTGGCAGTGTGGAGGTCCCAGCAGAACAAGGGATTCATGGGTAATTGACTGAATACTGGTCTCAGCTCCCGACTAGTTTCAGGAAAGAGACACTACACTTTCTCTACCATAAGAGCTGGTCAGGAACTTTTAGATGAGTCATTGAAAAGAAAAATTCCTGTTTGTCAGAAGAAAAAGGCTGTAGCAGATATCTAAAGACAACTTTACCAAAGGGTCTACAAGAATGGAATTTTTGTTTAGAAATAGAGAAGGAGTCACCACACAAGTGCTAATAATCATTTACACAGGGATAAGAGATCCAAACCAAGTCTTCACTGTGTAAAATCAGGACTATCCCTTTGAGCTTGAATCTTCCATTTTGAGAGCAGAAGAAGGGATCATATTGCTGGTTTTGACCATAAATTTCAGCCTGGTTTTGGGACACTTTCACAATGAGATTTTTTTAAAATATCAAGGATTTTCTAACGGAGTAAGATCAAAGATCTAAACAAAGTTGGCTCGTTCAGTCTTTCAGACCCAGTCTTGGAGAGCAGAAATAATATTTTGCTCCACAAAATGAACAGAGAGGATCTAAGGCCTTGCCATTCCTCACCAAATAAGTCTTATGTTCTGGTCAGCTTTATCGAACAGTACATAAACAAGCTATCCGGAGAAATAAAGAGTTGAGAAAGTTTCAAAAGAACTTCCTTTTAACTATGCCTACCTTATTTTTGTTTCTTCCACACACATAGAGAAGGACATAAGACATTCATAAAAGCTTTTAGTTGCTCAGGTTTAGACACATGATGCAGCCAGTCCACAATGATGTCCTTATTTAATATAGCTCAGATTTAATCTGACTGTTAGAAGTCTACCCTGTAAAAAACAAGGTTCAGGACAATAACTCCTAATTCATACATTTTGCTTCACTTATTTACTCTCTAATGAATTGTATTTCTTGTATGGAAAGACAGAACAGGTTATACAATATCAAGCAATGCGCATGAAGTAATGCTAGAGACAGCCTAGCTGTAATGAATAACACAATACCCAAACCTTAATTCCCAGATGAAAAGCTAATTCAATCTTGTACCAGGTTCAG
>NW_009230017.1:3153-29883 GCF_000690835.1 Fulmarus glacialis
TTCCACACACATTTTATGTAAGATACAGCGATATTTCTGTGTTCAGGTTGATACATATGACATCCCTTACTGGTTTGCACATTGGCTGACCAACACACTTTTAAAAATTCCTAATAAAAAAAAAACAGATTTTGTGTATTCCAATGGTATCTACCTATTAAGCTTAAGCAGCTGTGAGGTTCATATATATCTGGAATAAATTACCAATAGCAATGATATTGCACTATAGAGAGACTATACATTAACTAGATGATGTCTAAAGCTTCAAGTACAGCTTCTATGGCAGAAGCAGTTCACCTCAGTCTGTGCATAAACTGCCTTGAAAAACTGACCCACAGAACTGTTACCAGATACATGTTGAAATTATCTCAGAATAACCAAAAATATTTTCCTGTATTATTTTCAGAGTACGTGAGTACAGCTCATGGAAGTTAAACATTCAGTGTCTTACTGCAAGAAATCAGAGACCTGGCACTTTCAAATTTATGAAACTGAGATTTTCCTATTTCTTACACATTTTAAATGGACATGTTTCTTCAACACTTGCACAGAATGACCCCACTTGCTGCTTCTTTGCTCTCCTCTGACAAACTACACTGACACAATGGGTGTGCAGCTGCATTTATTTACAAAGTAAAGCTCAAACAAGTTAGAACAAACTTAGTCACCGCCTCTGCCTGCCTGGGAAGTTCTTTCCCAGGAGCAGCACAGCAAGCAGATAGTTAACAGAACGCAGCTGCATGCCATAATATCATATAGAGTATCATTGTGAGGCTCTGGTAACAATTTAAATTATTATTTTAGATTTTTAAAAGATGTAAATGTCAGTAATCCCTTTAAGATTAAGGAACAAAAAGACTTCTTATAGAATATGTACGTATATGAGCAATTGGTCTGGAAAACCAAGGAGATGATTGTATATTTGTTTATGAGGAACAGAGGATCCATCTTCCTGATGTACTTGGCAAACTGAGCTGTAGTGTCTGCTTCCTAGTCACAGCAGTTTCATAATGAGCTGAAGATGTACCACATCGCTCTGTTATTTCAACAGATACTATATTGTTGTATTAACTACAATATCAGAAATTGCTATCTGGGTTCAATTTTATCATTATCTCTGTATTTGACATTTTACATGGTTTGGCAGAAGATATTACAGAATCTTTTGATTATTCCCAAGATGGTGTTTTTAAAAAAAATGTGAGTTGAAGGAATTAGCTGTATTACTAAAGTATACTGATGTACAGTCCAGGATGTTGGCTAAAACTCTTGGAAGAAGGAGTATGGTCAAATGTGTGTTGATGCTAGGCTGTCCTATTTAAACTACAAAATAATTTGTTCTTTTCATTCTTCATGTTAATGTGTTTGAGGGAATTTCCTACTTATAAAACTAAAAAACATTATTGGCTTGAGAAGTGTATGCAGGCTCTCAACAAATGTCTCCAAGCCCATTTGCTGCAACTCCTGCAGCAGTTCAGTTACATTGACCATCACATCTCTGGAACTAGACATGGCATAAAAAAAAAAAAAAAAAAAAAAATTAGAAAAACATTGTTCTGCTTTGCTCAGGAAGTAACTTTTGAAGTTAGTGCCCTAGCAGTATTAGGGCATTTGTCCGATGGAACAGCCACCTCTAGTTCTCGTTTTTACTGAACAGACCTCAATTAAATTTTAGATGCTATCATAACAAAAGAGACCTTTTGCTGGCTTACCCCCAAGAAGTCAGAATGCCAGTTGTTCTGACTGTCTCTGCAAAGGCTGGGAGTGGTGTAGCATCTGATTGGGTTACCTGAACAGCTACAATACGTTAGCTTTGGAAAGACTGGAAAAAAATGTACCCTTTATGGAAAGTGAATGCAACAAGAAAACAAAACGTGAACATAAATGATAACACATTGAATTCGCAAGTGAATAAGTTCAGGAAAAGTGACAACAAATAAAAGTATTCTTTTATGGAAAGAATGAAGCCAAAAAAATTAATTAAATTAATTGAAAAGCAGATGATAGAATTAGAAAGCACAACAGACAGAGACAGGTTATGCATGCTGAGTTTATATCAAAATGCCTTGAGCTATCCCAGCATAATTTGGAATGTATTGGATAAAATGTGCTCTGCTTTCAGCTGCTGAAAAATATCCACATTCATGATCTGGTAAAATGTTTGCCAGGATTACAAGTACAAAACTAAGAAATGTTAAGTCAGTTCTGAGAAGAAAGGAATTAAAATAAACTGTACTGAAATTCTATAGAAATTTGTCTTGCTTGGTACTTTAAGTCTCACAGCACTACTACCTTTTTGTAAAGAAGGAACACTACATGTAGTGTGAAATAGAACACTCAGAAATAACATTTTCATATAGTAGTTCTTCTGGGAAGTGAAAATCCCTTTCAAAAGAGATAGCAAATGATTGCTAGAAAGTGTATGATGTCAAGACAAGTTGCAAGTTTTCCCTGCTGGTGACTGTAAACTGTACTCTACTGAAGTGTGGATTTCATTAGTAATTAAGACTTCATCTTATGTTCCCTACACAGCACTTACTACATTTCAGAAACAAGTATTTAAAGAATTTGGCATCATTTTTTTTATTAGATCCCAATTTAAAACTTTATCCCTGGGTATCAGCTGACTGCTTTACATCATTTGATGTTTGTGGGGCAACAAGCACTGGCATATTACAGAAGAACTCAAGCAGAGCTGTACTCCCATCCCACATCTCGTTTCTGATAGTGCCACCTACATAGTGAAGTTGATTGGAAAGTATATAGGACAGGATGCTGTGGAAGTGATTGTCTTCAGGAAAACAGCAGGCACCAAGGTCTCCTCAAATTGTCAATCGAGATGTAAAAAAATACAAGAGAAAAGAGATCCAGAGAAAAGAAGGAATACAAAGAAATAAGAATGATGCTCAACATAAACATATGTATGTAATATATGGTATCATTGTGCAAGAAAACAGTGCAAATCGTGTGTATCAACACCTGCTGCATAAGTATATGCACTTCAGAAGATAGAGGGACAGATTATATAAATACAAATTACATTCACTTTACCCCTCATCATTAGAAATGGCATCAGAGATGTCAAATGCAAGACCATTAGTTTTCTTGACCTGTGGTATGAACTAAAAAAACTCTTCTCTTGTTCTTTCTCAGTATTGATAGTAACACATCCTAATAATATTAGGACTTTGATGAAGCATTAAGATTTCAAATTCCACCATTCATATTCACATTAAGTGGTACTTTAGTCTGTGCAGAGCTGAACAGTTAGTGGGGTAATTTACAGAGTAAGTGGAAAGATAATATGGACTATTACCCTTAACTTTTAATAAAGGTTTTGAAGGTACTTTAAATTTTATAATTAATTTGTGCCCAAGAAAAAAGTGGAATATGACTGGGAAGTTTGGTGGGACAAGGTTTTGTTCAACATGAAAAGTGGAGGGACAGAATATTGCCCTGAAAACTAAAATAATGTTAAATGACATGCAATAACATATTATACTGTATTATATATGTAGGTCAATAATTTAATAACATATATTGTCTAGTAGTATATTTCAACAAGGAAGGCAATGTTAATAAAGAGAAATTATAAATTTTATTAGACCATCTATGCTAGTGGGAAAAAAAGAAAACACTCTCACGCGGAATCCCTTTGAATAAATCATCTTGTCTAGCACATGAAATGTATACATACACACACACGCATACATATATCCATGCTGTTGACTAAGCAGTGTACTGCTTAGAGTTATTTTGAAATGCCAGGTCTACTCTTCTCAGCACTTTTCTGCCTCTTTTGCAACACATAAATCTCCACAGAATGAAATCTGTTAGATGCTATACAAATAAAATGAAGTAGTAGCTCTGCGGTTGGGTGAAAGAACATTTTTTTTTTCTTCTAAACTGAGCCTGGGGAGGGACTTCAATAATTCACAGTGGATGACATCATCTGAGTCCTACTGTGGTGGTTCACAGAAGCTGGAAAATAATGTCTTGACTCCATCTACCAAAAAATAAATAATCAACCTTGTTCTACGGACATTTCTTATGTCAAGCAGCAACATCTGTGTTTTCCAACAAGAAAGATAACAGTCCAATAATAAAAACAGTAACAATAAAAAAAAACCAACAACTGTGGAGCCATTTCACAGCATAACATCACACTTTTGGGTACTTGTCTGTAAAAAATGGGATCTCTGCTTGGTTTTACTGACTTTACTGGTACTACTGGATGTACCCAGAAGTCTCAGAGAATTGCTTGCTAACAAGGTTAGTGTCTAATAGCTCCTGCAATATTCTAGGAGGTGTAACAAGGACAACTGAGGGTTGTCACCCTGAACACACTTTCATCCTTCTGGAAGTAATTTTGGAATTTTAACATGGTTTCCACCTAGGATATGCCAAAATGACTAGGCATTTGCAGACCACCAAGGCAACCACACGAAAAAATCAATATGATAAAAGGAAAACAGACAACAGAATCTGGAACTGTTTTTCACAAAAAGACATTTGCTCACTGAAGAGCCAGAATTTTTCATTATCCAAAATTAAGCAAGAAAAAAGAATGCATTGTCATTACCAGGAGTTAGAGTAGAATCAGTGAGGAAAAAATCACTGGACCTAGAACAGAAAAAGGCATCCGGAACTCCTGAAGACATTAAAGTAAGATCAGAAGTGTTGAGGATGCTGAGGGAGGGAATTATTTCTCAATCATCTCTAGCATTTTTTCTTGAATAAAGGATGAGCTTTTTATAAAGTCTTCTTTAGAAACCACATTAATTGCTTCAAACACAGGACTTGTTTTAAACAGTAACAAAAGTACCCATAATACTTATGGTCTGGTCTTCAGTTACTGGAGTGGTTAAAGACACCAGAATTGACCTCTGGAGGCTAGGGAAGCTGGGTTGCAGGGGGCTTGCTCCTTGCCAGGGTACCAGAAAGGCCAGTGGTGAATGCTGAAGCTGCCTGAAGTGGTGGGCACAGCCTGAACAACCCAGGGGAGCTCAAGGGAGTACAGGCCAAATCCAGTTGCATGGTGACCATTCTCAAAGGTAAACTCATATAACAAGTCTGGGACACATAGATACAGACCATGACAAAACTAATCACTTTGGGCAAGAGTCTTACCTGATTACTAAATTCGGTTGATGATCTTTTAAAATCATGTGTTAATAATCCTCAGAAAACAAAACCCCTTAACTGTATCTCTCCAATTACCTATCCAGAAATGTAGGCACATAAATCATATTTGTGTTTGGAATTTATCAATTTTCGTTCATGGAAGCCAGATGATTTCACATTTTTAGGGATAAAGGCATTAACCTTATGTTATCAATTACCTGTGTTTACTGCAAATGTGAACATCAGGGATTTTGTGATCTGTTTTGTTTTCCTTTGGTTTAAAACAATGCACAAATCAGCAACACGAGAAAAGTGAGAAATATATTGTCTCCTTTACAAACACAGAAGACGACAAAGCTTTTTAGCAGGGTCAAAAATCTGCCGCAGGCATCTACTTCAGCTGATAAAAGGGAACTTCCCTTGTGGAATTATATTAACCCCTTTACCAACCTGTCAATAATGTCATTCTCTAGAAACCTGGTTTTATTCATTTATAGTCTGCAGAGTGTATTTACTTCCCTGCCAATTAAATAGAACAGCTCTGCCAGCTCAGCCAATGTAAAGGATTTACATAGCATATGTATGAAATTTCAATAAGTTGTCATAAAGAATGTCTTTGATGCTCAAAATAAAATATGCTTTGCAATGTAAAAACATACGTATTAAATGCAAAAATACAGTTTAAATGTTCTTTCACAGTTGTACATACACACACAGAAATTTATACATACTGCAAATACAGGGCTGGTTTTGCACATAAATATAGGAAGATTTACATGCTTAAATTACTATTTAGTTCATTTGAATCCTCACCTCACCAACAAATGCAAAACATGATTCACCATGAATCCCAGTTCATTACTACTTAAGCTTCAGTATGTTTATCTAAATGTAGTTAATAGACAAAATAAATACTTTTTTTTTCCTCCTTTGACTTTGCAAGTTTGTTGGTTTACCCATGTTTAATTTAATGTATATTTTAATTTAATTTTCTTATTTTTGTTTTGAAAGGGGAAAAATGTGTACTTAGAGTGAATATTTGCATGTAACTGTAAGAGACCTGAACAGAGGAGGGGAGCATTCCCACCTTTGCTGCTGTTGATTCCAGCAGGGCAAAGCATTCATCATGGACATAGATTCAAAAAATTTTAAGGTGTAGGTTCACCTCACCTAGCCTTGACCATCTGTACTGGTTTTGGCTGAGATAGGGTTAAATTTCTTTATAGTAGCTTGTATGGGGCTATGTTTTGAATTTGTGCTGAAAACAGTGTTGATAACACAGGGATGTTTTAGTTACTGCTGAGCAGTGCTTACACAGAGTCAAGGCCTTTTCTGATTCTCATCCCACCCCACCATCGAGTAGGCTGGGGGTGCACAAGAAGTTGGGAGAGGGCACAACTGGGACTGATGACCCCAACTGACCAAAGAAATATTCCATACCATATGATGTCATGCTCAGCAATAAAAGCTGTGGGGAAGAAGGAGGAAGTGGGGCCATTCAGAGTTATGGCATTTGTCTTCCCAAGTAGCCATTACATGTGATGGAGCTCTGCTTTCCTGGAGATGGCTGCTGATGGCAAGTACTGAATGAATTCTTTGTTTTGCTTTGCTTGTGCGTGCAGCTTTTTCTTTACCTATTAAACTGTCTTTACCTCCGCCCACGAGTTTTCTCACTTTTAGCCTTCTGATTCTCTCCCCCATCCCACCGGGGAGGAAGTGACCGAGCAGCTGGTTGGGGCTTAGTTGTCATCTGGGATTAAACCATTACACCATCCAAAGGTCAAAGGTCAAGCCTAAGCTGCTTCTGTACCCCAATAATCAATGGAGAGAGAGAGCGAGCACATCCATATGGTATCTATTCATGTTATATTTACACGTTATACCTCCTAATATCCTTAGCTATCATCCCAGAAGGACCATCTACTTGTTGATGGCAAATCAGGAGTAGCACCTGTCTGAACTTGTGTAGTCAGATCAGGCTGACTCTCAGTACCCAGACAATGAGGCATATTGAAACTGTTGACTTTCAGGGTCAAGTATACTTCTCTTGAATCATCCATCCCCCAGATGTTCCTACATCTCTTTATTTATTGTGTAGACAATTGTCTTCTGAGGTGGGGTTCAGCCACTTCAACCATTTAATAAGGAAAGGACATCCTCTGCACAAGTTCATCTCATTTATCCTAGGAATGAGCACTGTCTATCTGTCTGTCTTCATTAGCACATTATAGTGGGAGTTTTTATTTAACACAGGTAAATTTCACACAGGTAAAGTTAAACTAGAAAAATTCCACCTGAAGCATTTTGCCAATTAAAGATGAAAGTACATTGTTCTTTAGGTTAAGTGCTGGAGTCAATAGAGCAGTTATTTGGTGTAACAGTAAAAAGAAAGGGAACTATTAATGTGCCAAATATAATACTCTACAGCAAAGGAAAAAATTGCAAAATTAAAAATGTAGAATGCAACAGAAATGATAGAACCTTAATTAAAGACTGGTAATTTTTCCACACTGTGTATTTTTTTTCCTTCATAATATAAAAAACCTAATAAAATACTGATGATAATTTATTAGAGGAGTCTGCTATGGTTAACTAAAAAAAAAAAATTACTCTACTAATCTACTAACATTCCCTCTGTTCAATTTATTTTGGCTGTAACTTTGCCAGGTTTGACAGGAAGACTGTGCATTCGGTCATATTTACTTGAGATTCACATGAAGCAGCAGAAACTCTTCCCACCAAAGAGCCAAAAGGATGATGGCCAAGAAGGCCAATGGCATCCTGGCCTGTATCAGAAACAGTGTGGCCAGCAGGAGTAGGGAGGTGATCGTGCCCCTGTACTCAGCACTGGTGAGGCCGCACCTCGAATACCGTGTTCATTTTTGGGCCCCTCACTACAAGAAGGACATTGAGGTGCTGGAGCGTGTCCAGAGAAGGGCAACGAAGCTGGTGAAGGGTCTAGAGCACAACTCTTCTGAGGAGCGGCTGAGGGAACTGGGGCTGTTTAGCCTGGAGAAGAGGAGGCTGAGGGGAGACCTCATCATGCCCTACAACTACCTGAAAGGAGGTTGTAGCAAGGTGGGGGTTGGTCTCTTCTCCCAAGTAACTAGTGATAGGACGAGAGGAAATGGCCTCAAGCTGCACCAAGGGAGGTTTAGACTGGACATTAGGAAAAACTTCTTCACTGAAAGATTGGTCAGGCCTTGGAACAGGCTGCCCAGGGAAGTGGTAGAGTCACCATCTCTGGAAGTATTTAAAAGACGTGTAGATGAGGCGCTTAGGGACATGGTTTAGTGGGCATGGTGGTGTTGGGTTAACGGTTGGACTTGATGATCTTAGAGGTCTTTTCCAACCTTAATGATTCTATGATTCTATGATTCTATATTAGCTTCAAATTTTATTGTGACTAACTATTCTGCTTTCATTTAGAAGCCCATCTAAAGCTCTCCTCAGCAAACCAGTCTAGTGAAGTCTGTGAGGACTGAAAATGTGACATATTGTTGAAATTGGGTTCTCTTACCTTAGTAAATTAATGCAGTTGTATCATTGAACTTCCACAAAACAGGCAATATTGTTCAGAGCTGATGTCTGCTTTGCTTGCTAACTTTCTGCAAAACAAACTTTCTTACTTAGAAGAAAGATGAAGTAAGTAATAGTGGAGAGAAGGGAAGAAATAAGAAAAGGAAACTTTAATGAAACCTGAAATGTTATTGTCATAGCAATTCTTTACTTATTTCATCCCAGGTAGATGTGCAAAATGGATGCTAAAGCGAAAACTAGCAATTTGGATAGCTAGGAATTTGGAAGATGCTTTTATTTGACAGCATTTTTAAAACACCTTAGTCATGATCCATGTACTTATAATTCAGAGGTAAGCACAACTCACAGTAGACTGTCTATACTTAGTGAAGCTAATTTCAGGGGATCAGGCAAACTACCTACTATTCAATGATGGATGGAGTAAATACAATGCCCATGACACTCACAAAGTCTCCCTGACTAACTGGTTGCCCAAATAACCTGTTGTTTGGGAAGTGTTGTTAGATGTCTGTATGTTTTATGAACAGTTTCTTTAAGCACTCTCATGTGTTACCTATCTAAAATGTCAAAGAACATGTATATATTTACATTTGGCCCCAGGTCAGCCTCTTTTTCTCCCTACTCACACGTCTACCCTTGTCCTTGTTTAACTTATTGGAAGGCAATAAGCATCAACAGGTGCTTTACCCGCCACTTCAGATAGGATGAATCATACCCTGAGAATGTCAGTCTCTCTGCATTAGACCAGAAAAACCCTCAGCACCTGCCCTAAATTACCGGACCTGAGCCAGGATAGTGTAATTCCACCCCCCGACCCCACTGTTTTTATCATCCTCTGAAAGGACATCTCAGTGCACCCTATCACATAGGTTTTGAGATGCTAATATATCTTTACTGAGTAATGCACTCCCTGTCACACATATTTGCTGGATTAGCACAAAAATGTATGACATTTACTCCAGTGACATATCCAGGATACCATATAGCAGATTGATAACCATCTGACCATCCATACATTACTAACAGTCATGGTAAGTTAAAATTTCTGTAGGGAGAAACCTGTAATATCCATATCCATATACACCTTAGGAAAATGGACATTGATTCCAAATCTAGGAATCAATGATTAGGGACCATACACTCAGTGAACTGAACAACAATTCACAGGTTAGAGGTCAACTGCAATCTTTGGAAAATAACTGACAGCATTTGAAGGCAGTGTGAGAACAAAAGCAAATACTTTTGAAAATTCGATTATGCCTTGCAAGCTGGTATGACAAAAAAAGTCATTTCCTGTCAAAATGTCTCCATAAACCTTCAATAATCTTTCCATCCTCGCTTCTCAATGTGTAATCACTGATATTTACAAGTATCACACAGGTTTTTTCTGTCTGAATAATTGTCTAAAAAATGGGAATTGGAGATCTCCAAAACCTTCTGCTGACTTTAGCAGATCAGCCAGCTCAATGGAAAAGAGTCTGCACTAACAGGAATGTTTTCAGAAACACTCTGCTAATTTGTACGTTGGTGAAGCCAGTAAAAGCCACAGACATGCATAGCCCAAGCTAGAATAATTGATGCAGAATTACATTTAATAGGTAAAATGTAAAGAAGTTTGTACTGAAAGGTGATGCAATCCCAAATTACTTTTAGAAAGCACGGATGCTTTTGACTTTTTGTTTTATTGATTTAATGTTTTATTATTGGCCAGTAAATCAGCAACAATACTTTGGAATTCTCAAATTAAAAGCAGTATGCTTTTTACATTAATAAATAGACTAATAAATGAAATTGCAGGTAAATAGACTGGTAACTAAAAACATTGCAGTAATTGTCCAGACCTGTAATATTTCAGCTGTGTGAAGGACCTCTGAGTGAATTCCTGCATGCTACTTGTGGAAAAACTTCAAATTATGATTTCCACTTGATTTTTACTGTCCAAGGGCTTGAAATTCATGGAAATCAAAATGTAGACAAAATTCTGCACTTGCAGAACTGTATTCTATATTCTGATCTAGCTAGACCTTAAAGTATTAATACTACACTCAGATACTTTTTATCCACTCCTAACAGTCAATATCAAACCAACAGGTAGCGTAAGATGCTTTGTGATGGAATAGGTCACTGCTTACCTGACTACAATTGAGCCCCTTCTATAATGTAGTTCACATGGACCTCAGCTCAGAAAAACATTCCCATTTCTCCGTGCACCTAAGTGGGTGTTTTTCTTTAAGCACATACACTTATACTGCACAGTGCCTTAAACACCTTAAACTGGGTAATGCTAGAGGCCCTCCATTTGCAATTCTGTAGTCTGACTTTCACTTCCAGCTCTGCTGAAGTGGCAGTATTTTCCCCCTTTTGCTCCCATGCTGTTCTCATGTTGTTATTCTCATGGCTTTGTACTTGCCAACCCCAATATTGTAGCTATGGCAGATTCTCATGGGAAGCTACTTCCATTGGCATGAGAATCGTCTCCCCTACCCCCCTTCCCTATCCCTTGTTTTGTAGGTTTTAGTTTATACTGCAGGAATACAGGACTTTTAGTGAATAACACTGCAGATAATAGTCATAAATCACTGATAAGCATTACCCAACAACATGCATGCCCAAAACTCAGCAACCAATTGGTGTGTATCTCTTGCACTAAGCATGCTCCCATCAGTGCTAAAAGCATCATAAACAGGAAAAAACCAGTGAGTTTGGCCAGGTCCTGAAGAAAATCACACAGTATCAGGGAAAAAGCATGGCTGAAAAAATCATGGTTATCACCACCTGTTGCACTATGTGGATATGTGAGAGAGAAGGATGTTCTTCTGGGGACCCCACCACTTCATTTCCCAGCTGGCCACCAGGAGAGATTTTCCCCTTCTATCTCTCTCTCTTTTCCTTTTTTTTTTTTTTAATTTTTCCCCTCCCGTTCTCTCATTCTTCTGGATTCCTCCCCCCGCCAAGTAACTTTGAAGTCAATTTATGCCATCAGCTGTGGACCTCACAAATAAAACTTTACGCACATGTCTCATCATCCTTTGTGCAGCACTTAAGTATTGATTAAACATGAGAATCAAAAGATGTCCTAAACAGGAGTGAATTAAACCCATGTTTAAATTTCTTCTGAATTTAAACTGGAAAGTCTGATGTAAATCTCATGAGCAACAGGCTTAATGGCCCAAATAATCCCAAAGATGGCACTACAGGGAGTATTTTACATAAATTTGCCATAAAGCAGACACATGAAGACACAGTGGTGGAAGATATAAGGTTACAAACTAAGTGTTACAAAGTCAGAGTCTATCCAACAAACAGTAAAGGCTGATGTATTTTGAGCAATTTGAGAGCTTCCTCAGTTGTCTCCACTGTTTTCAGAAACTGTCAGTGTATGAGTGCCTGTAAGTCATTAGACCATGAATGCTGTGAATAGCTAGCAAATATGATTATTTGACCCTCTGAACATCAAATCCCATGCAAAAACGCCTAGTAGTCTATTTCAGATAAGTAAACTTAAGCTGATTACTCAATCTCTCTATAGGTCCTTTCCTGTTCCTGAATGGAGAAAAACACTCATCATCTTTAAGCGTGGTCTGCACATGGACATCAACATAAGAAAGCACTGTAGAAATAACAACTTGCATAGAAACTGATGATGGAAGGGTCGCTAAATAAGATACTTAAATTTGCATGTCTATAGGTGAGCCAAGTGTTTTCAACTGCCGTGGTAATTGCTAGAGATCTAATCAATATAGACAACAGAGCTTAAATAATGTGATTAAACTCAATGTAAAAGTTGACGTCTACTGGCTAGCCAGATGAATAAATCTCTAGGCTCCACTGACTGTATTGACTGTTGACTAGAAAGGGAGTTTACACAACACAGACATCTAGAGTTAGCTGTCTTAATCTCAAATTGAATCCTGTCCCTCCTGTCTCCTCACGTTGCATGCAGCATGAAACAATAATTAGAAAACATAATAAGCAGTGCTTTATTAAGTATGGCTATTATTACATATAAATCCAAATTTATTCCATTGTGATGCTGACCTAAATGACATTTCAGAAGAACACTGAATGTTTTCTCTCTGGCTTAGAAAGAATGGTATCCCCAGTCCCAAACCAGATGATGAATGAGTACCTGTGTTTCCACACACATCAACTCATTTTAAAAGCCCACTGACAACACAGCCATGAGAAATTCTAGGATATCTTCTTACATATTTTCCATGAGAGGAAATACTTTTGCTTTTTAAATATATATGTAAATAACTAGTGCTAACATGGGGAAAAAAAAGTCCTTTTCTTCCAAGACTACTATGCAAAGATGTTTAAAGCTGAACACTTATAAAAAATCTTAAATGGATAAACAAACCATTTAGCATTGCCTCTTGAAGCCTCACATTTCTGTGACAAGCAGAATATTCTTTGTTTTCTCTTCACTGTTTCTGTATGGCACTGAACATCATTGACGTACATCCCCATAATGAAGAGTGCAGGATTTGATTCTGAGCTGGAATTACACATTGTTTCTGAAGCAGTGCAAAACATGATTTGTCCTTGTCTATATTTGTGTTTGAACTGTTTTTAACATTTCTTTAGTTTTATCCATTGCCAACAGCGTTTGCTGGCAACAGGTAATTTTCATAGCAGATAAGGCTGGAGAACTTAGCCTCCTAATACCTGAAATGTGAAATATAAAGGCAGCCAGAAAAAGGCCTTAAACCACTTGAACTCTAGCAGTATAAGTTTTTCCCAAGCTTTTACAATGAGGACAAATTTCCACCTTGGTGTGATAGGAATGGGACTAAGGAAGAATTTTTTTTTCAGACAAAATAATCCTTTTCCCTTCCAATAAATAACAAGTCCTTTGCAAAGATGAGTGTTAGTTTGGTAATCCTTTCCTCAGCTGTTAATGATGCATTTTAAAATTACTTCACAAAGTACACGTAGTAAGAAAAACTATATACATTTTTATTGTGCCAAATGAAAAAGTGCTTTGAGGCACAGCTTTCTGTTGGATTTCTCTGCATGGAGATCTGCAAACTCCGGATCAAGAACTGATTCCATTTCTCACTTGATAGAAGGTGCTCAGAACACTGCAGGATTCAGCCCCCAATACATTGTGTATCATCTAGTCTGTGTGTCCCTGTAGCTATTGAGTTACTGAGGGTAAGTCTCCAGTTTGCCAATGGTTTGTAGCGGTTCCAAAGGTGCTTCTGGTATTAATGTATTAAAAAATACTGCTATATGGTTAATATATATGGATAAGGGATTTTTTTGGTGTTTTGTTTTTAAAGAAAGGGGGAAATCACACAAAGAAAATTGAACATTTCAAATACAGCTCAAAGAAAAATGAAAGTAACATCATTGGCTCATTAATAAAAACAGGATAAATCAAGGAAATACAGTTAGGAGAAATGTAATTAGTGTAAGAGGACGATTGTTGAAAGTCATTTGATGAATGAAATGTTGATTAAAGAGAGGTAGTATACATACCACAGAGTAAGCAGATTAAAGGGAGAAATCATTTAAGCCAGCATCAAATAAAAATAACCAATTGAAAGGACTTGTTCAAAGCCCTTTTGTCTATGGTGCTTGAATGACTGCCAGGTCTGACAGCTGAGTTTCCCATAACTCCCTGTTGGTCTGCCATCAGAGGTTGTGGATGCTTGTTGCTATGTGAACCAAAAGAAGTGCAATGAGCCTCCCAAATGCCGTCCTGTCCTCTCCTGTGGCCCCTCTGCCTCTTCTGGGACTCCACTTGTTATCTCAGCTTTAATACAGGTAATGGCCAGATCACAGTAACAACAGGATATTGGTACCAGGTAAGCTCTGCTTGGAATAAGAGCAAAGCAATCCTGCACACCCAGACAGATGTGTTATCCAGAAAATAAATAAATAAGATCTCATGTTTTGACCAGGCTTTTCCAAACAGCATGTGAGCAGCTCCTTCTAATGCTTCTCAAAACCTTATGCTGAATGAAACGTGGCAGGCACAATGCTCCAAGGGCCGTCAAGCAGCTACTCCTCAAAGTCATAATAACAGAGACTTCTCAAAGCAAACGAGGCTGCTATTTGCCCATGATAATGAGCTCACTGCTTGCATGCAAATTAAGTTTTAATTTATTTTAAACCTCTTCTGTTTCATCTTGATAATCCAAGTAAGCATGAACCAAAAAAGGAAGAGAGAGAAAAAAATACAAGAAAACTTTGGAAATGCCCTTCGTGTTTACATGCTGATGTAGGTTGTTTCTTCTGCACTCCATGGAGAGAGCACATTTCTGTGTAGTATGAGCATATTTAAAAGTAAAATTAAATACAACTGAGAGCGTGAGAATAAAGCAGAACAAAATTCATTATAAAACTCTCTTTCTCTCAAGCCAATATTGAGGGACTCTAACAAAGCTCCAATTTATAGACTATGCCACACAGCTTCAAAACTTAAACAAACTACTTCAGCTTGCAGAATTTTTACTAGAAAAAGGCACAGCTGTGGAACAGTGAAGTATTTCTCAAATATCAGTTCATCATAAAAATGAAGCAGTTATTAGCTTTAAAGAAGAATTGCTTAGAACTTGTATGTTACTTCCTAGTCTCAATTTAGAAACCACTGGGGGAAAATACAGCTTAATAAATAATGGAACTAATCTTTTCAGAGAGGTTAAGTAAGGTAATGTGCTTCCTCTAATACCAGTGCTATAAAATTAAGGACAAACTTGCTAGAAGAAATTCTCTAGATATTGAAGAATAAATTTAATTTCCTTTTCTTCAAGATAAACTAATTTGCAGTAATTCATGAGGAACCTAACTCACTTTCTATATTTCAGATGGGAAATACTGTCCTGGTTTCGGCTGGGATAGGGTTAAATTTCTTGCTAGTGCTGTGTTTTGGATTTAGTATGAGGAGAATGTTGATAACACACTGATGTTTTCAGTTGTTGCTAAGTGCCCTCCTAGTCCAAGGACAGCTCCCATGCCTACTGCCTGAGCTAGGTACACAAGATGGAAGGGAACATAATCAGGCCAGCCAGCCCAGCTGGCCAATGGAGTATTCCATACCATGTGACATCATGCTCAGTATATGAATGGTAGGCGTGATCCAGGAAGTACCGATCGCTACTTGGTTATCGGTTAGCGCGGGGGGGGAGGAATTGCATTGTGCATCACTCATTTTGTATATTCTATCATTATCAGCATTATTCTCCCTTTTCTGTTTTATTAAACTGTCTTTATCTCAACCCACGAGTTTTTCTCACTCTCACCCTTCCGATTCTCTACCCGCCCCACTGGCGGGGGGAGTGAGTGAGCGGCTGCATGGTATTTGGCTGCCTGCCAGGTTAAACCACGACAAAATACATGTAACACCATAGGTCACTACTAACAAAGGCTGTACATACTGCTCTCTCTAACCTTTGTGCTTCTTTCCCTTCTTTTAATGGGAATCAGAACCAAAGCTGTTGGCATTTAGGAGAGCAGAGACTGCATGAAATAATATATAAGAGAGTATTCTGCTTCCCATTGGTAAACTACCTCAGATCTTTTCTGCAGTCCTTGTTGTGGAGAGTGATCCAAGAGAAAGTAAGTAAAGCAAGGATCTTCATTTGAACACACTCTTCAGCCAAACTTTCTAAGCTAGGAGAACGTCTTTCCCTTGCTGTTATCAGCTAAGCTACTATAACTACATGCAATCACAAGAATCTTCAAAAGCAATTATACTCAGCTAGTCTGAAGGACAATTTGATTCCTTTTTTCTCTTCTTTATATGCTTATTGTGCTAAGAACAGAGCTTTACAAAACCAGTTCTTATGGATTCTCACCCTAAAAACTGAGAAGTTAATATATTCTGAACATTCATTTTACACTCAAAAACTGCATCCTGAATTGCTGAAAGGGACATATACAGTTTAACTTCAACATTTATCCCAAAGAAGAATATCCTGTTCTTTAAGCAACTTTATAGACACAATAACTATGCATAAGCACAGTTTAGGTAAGCATTACTAAAACTAAATTAACCAGCCCTTCCAAATATGTTTTATTTCAACTGTCTTCTGTTTCCCACCTCCTAGTGATTGAAAGGAAGTTTCACAGCTTCTGTGTCCAATCATTTAATTGTGCTTAACCTTAAACACAGTAAAATGTGGACTACAGAGCCAGCTATGATGGATCTTAGCTTTGATAATTAAATGGAAGGCAGCAACAGAAAATATTAGGAATAAAGAGGAAGAATGTGGCACTAAAAGGTGCTGTCAGCAGGGGTGACATTAAATACACGATTACAGAGGTTCAGTTCACCTGGGCCTGGACCGAAATCAAAACCCACTGGTGTATGACTCATCACTTTGCCAAATGAGAACAGACCCCAGGCTCCAAGAAATCATGAGGATCAAATGCTTCAGTGCAAAGCACAGAAATGTGGCAGTAGCCAAACGTAGGGTAAGTTAGCTCTTATGAAGCTGCCTTTTCCACTTAATTAGAAATCAGTTTTAGCTTGATGCATATAGTTTTATACATTATGTTTTCTTTATAGTCATATGTATTTTTGAAATTTTAACGAGTGCATTTTTTTAATCATTTTAATCATTTTAATAATTTCTAATCTAATTATTTACTGTGCAATGATGCTGTGGATTAATTTACCAAAGCTGAGTCATTTAATTAATAGTGATTTAATTAATATTTCATCTCATAAGGTTTTAACAGTGTTCACCTCTTACACCTTACCACTGCAATAGTTACTGGAGGATTTTAAGAATAAAATTTAATAGAAATAATATAAAATTTTCTTATAGCAACAAACTTCAATAACCTTGTCTAAAACTCTAGTGTAACAACTTCATTCACTCTCTCTATTTTTTTTTAACTGAGGACACAGTTCAGTGACAGGCTTTCCTCTGGTTTTAATGAGAATCTGATCACCGTTAATTAAAAATGCTTGGAAAGTACTTCTCTGAACCATAGGTGGTTCCTATCTCATTTAAGTTTAGCAAATGAAAAATTAGCTTCTTAATTTAAGCCTGTTACCTCTGATCCCCACAGGGTAAATGTACAGACACACATCACTGAAGGGCATTACTCCATTCTAAGACAGGTGTATAAGGGTAGGATTCAGCTATAGATTATGACATCTAAATTCAGGTGTCAGCAGGTAAACTAGATGTCCAAGGTCCCATTATACTGGACCATTATGGACCTGTTATCTGAAACCTCAAAGCTATTTCACAAAACCATTATACAAAAAAAGTATTTTGTTAAATTCTGTTTAGATGCCCAATTTTCTCTCTGTCTTGTAATGAAGAAGGAAAATTAAAAACACTGTCTTTAAAAGCTGTTTAGCCTAATCTGGATATAGAAGCATTATTACTCATTAATCATAGCCTTATAGTTATTTCATAGCCTTGTAGTTATTGTGTGGCAGTGTTCCAAAGAAAAATGAAAATTGCTTTGTGCCTTCATTTCTTTTCAATTCAGCTCCAGCTCTGGATTCCCTGTTTTCGTACTGCTTAGTTTGAAGATCATTAGAATAACTCTGTAGTGTTTTTATACTTCAGTGATTAATACATACTTGACCTTTGAACCCATTGAACTTTATTTTATCTGAGAATAAAATAGAGTTCCACATGAATAGATATATCATGTTATGAATAATTAAAATGCATCTGTAAAACTAATTTTCTTGCAGATACATCCATTCCCACTTCCACAGCAAGCTGGTGTGATTTAGTGTAAGATCAATTGAACCACTGCTCTGCCTTCATGTTGCATGGATTTAGTGAAATAGATAAGGTATGCATTCACCTCAGCAATTTCCAGGAATTATTTTCCACCATACATTACTTTGGTGAGCTCATTTTTTTTCATAAATGTTTCTGGCGCTTGAAACCATGTAACAGCTTCCCCATTAGCTGAAAGTTTATTCTCCATATAACATCCCTGGGAAATCCAACAGATTCTTGTGCTATCAGGTTCCTGTGCCATACCACTTCCAACCTAAGTAAAAAATGCTCTATAGCATAATACTTTGGAATGGATCTCTTTGATAGTCATTAGCTGTACATCTGGTCAAAACACTTTCCACACGTTCATTGTTGGAAAAGAAGTTTGCAAAACTATAACCCATGACTCAAAGGAATGTTAGTAAAATGTTTCAGTTATTCATCGCCATTTAAAAATGTCCATGTGGGTTTGTCAGTACAGCTTTTGAAATATAACAAATTAATATCCTTACTTTGTCTTAATTTGTGGACAGATGGTGTGAAGAGGGCTGAGTGATGCTCAGTGCTGTCCCTCAGCTTGTCAAGACTTATTTACAGCACAGGAGCCATCCTCTGATGGCTGATTATCTGCTTCATTTAGTCGAAGCGAAATTAACCTCTGGTTTCTGTGCTGATGACTCAGCAGGTAGTGCACCAATAATGCAAAAAAATATACCAGAAAGACATTGGTCTTCCACCCTAACAAGGCCCATTAAAGAGCCAAATTGCTTTATTAGACCCAGGAGATAGAAGCAATCATTTCAGTCTACTAACTGGAAATAACAAAGTCTGGAAAAAAAGAGAAGAAAATTAGTTTTCTTCCCATGCATGACAAAAAAATGCATTATTTCAGGTGATTTTTAAAAAACATAATTCTGCAATTAAGTTCATTGGAAGCAGATCTGTGTACTGAAATTGAAAAATCAGGAAAGATACAAAAAGTTATACATTGTTTCAGCTCCTGTGGCCTCTGCTTCTTGGGTTGTATTACATGGTAGAGAATATTATGCACAGTGTATCTCCAGCAGGAGTAATATTAGTTAAACAGCTTGATGTTAAGTACACCTGACGTATGATTCTTTATGCTGGATAATAATATAACAGCAGTAATAATCCACCCGGAAATGCACATGAAACACTTTCAAAAATGTAACCTCTTTTGAAAGGTTCTTCTAATGATAGCATTTATGAGCTCACAATGGAAAATCAGCACAGAGGAAGGCCAATGATAAGCAATATTAACCCTATTTAATTGAATGTGCTGAGAAATACCTGAATCTCAAGGGCTATCTATCAATAGGAGGAAAGGATTGGCTATTTGAAATCAAATTTACATTATACTTCTGCAAGAAAAGCTTCTATAATAGCTCCTTTTGCATTATATTGTGTGGCATCACATGACACATTTACTTCATCTGACGATACTCTTTTAAAGCTGTGTGAGGCATCAGAAGTGTTAAAAAGAAAACAACTTTTTTTTTTTTTTTCCCATGCTGAACATACACAAAGTGCTCGAAGTAAAAAAAGTATTGATTACCCATGGGTAGTTTTTGACAGCAGGTATCAAGCGAGAGCAGGTATCAATCATGATACCTGTTCATCTTCAGAAGAGCAAGTGCTGGGATAAACACCAGATGGGACGTTAAACAGAGATTTTTAAGATTTTCTTGAAATATTAAAAAAAGTATATATGGAGCACACTGAGGAATTCTTGTTACGGATATAGCTTACGGGTGTTTGTTCAAAGGCTTTGACTCATTGTGCAGATGTCTTCTTAACCTTTCTTGGTCTTTGAAAGCAGAAGAACTTTCATTACTGCATATTCTTTTCTAAAGGAAATGTTAATGTTTTTATCACACATTTGTCTATGCCTGCATGTTAAATTGTCTGTTGCTTGTTTCTGGACAGATTGCAATTTATTTAATTCCACCAAATAAATGCCACAGCGCAAGACTTGGGGCAATTAAACTAGGATAGCACTCAATGTTTCTATACAGTAAAGCACTATTGAAAGCTGGGATCGCCTTCAAAAACGTTAACAGCTGCAGGAAAAATAAAAGGCAAAAAGCACATGCTTTTTCTTAATACCAGGATGCTTTCCATTTTTGCCCTTTCTCCTCTGAGACTTCTTGCTCAACTGAAAAAAACTACAAAAGTCTTTCCCTGACTGATTTGGTCAAAGCTCCAAGACCAAGAGCTGGTGTTTGGGTTGAGACTTAGGTGTACAGCAGGTTCAGGGGAATTTGCTGAGCAATAATTTTTAGGTATCTGCACAGGGATCTGAAAATTTACCTTGCCTTCACAATATGGGTGTAAAGAAAGTATTTCTAATGTAGCTTTTAAGTAATATTCAATTTCTTTGTACGCCAGACAAACTGACCTGGTTTGAAAGACACGCCATAGATTCTAGAAATGGATTGTCTCCAACTTAGTATCTAGCTTATTCCTCTCCTGCTGCAGCCATGTTCTTTACTATGCAAGTTATTTTAATCCATGCTAACTACTGTCTCATATGATTGAAAGTGAACAATGCAGTTGTTGTATCAGAAGAACAAAGACTGTCACAATGTGATTACAGATCTGAGATCTGGGGGCAATTGTGGGGCTGTGCTGGACTCAGGAGATTCCAACATCTTGAGAGCAGGTTTTTTGGGAGGAATGTTTTGACCATCTGTCTCCTCATGGAAATCAAGAGGTATATCATTCATATTTTGTGGAGGGAAGACGTGGCACATAACCATTCCATGTAGCCAAACTTTTCCTGGAAGCCAAATACTGCCATATTGCATTTAACTATTGGGTTATTTATGCTAGATCTCTATTATACATCCCACTCTGCACATTTCTATCCTGTCATCTTACCATGTTGTCTTGATTTTGTTACATCCTTTAGGATTTCTCCACCTAAATTTTGTCATAGCCTGATATTTTAGAACTGAAGGGATGATAACTACCCCACTGAAACTGCACATCTCATGTGCCGTGCCATGCCAACCACTCCCCACTGAGACATCTCCCTCTTGTCACAGTCCCTCCCAGCTAACAGATCACCTGCTCCAAACTTTTTTTTGGCAGAGTTTCCTGTCTGCCCAATCCAACCATCACCTTCTTTCTCTCTTTTCCTACCCAAATCAGTTCTCTTTTACTTACCATACTGTCAGTTTTCTTCTCAGTCAAGTCTTCTGGTGAGTCACTTACTCTGTTCATGTTTAAGAATTTCATTAGCCCTGCCTCTATAGGGTTCAGTCCTGGGATCATCTTCCCTGATGCTAATCCCTACATTGATCATATTTATCTGTTATAATAATGCATGAGGAACACATAAATCACTGATGAATGCATTGGACTGTAACAAAGACAATTAACACTATCTTCCAGGTTGCAAACGTATTCAAGTCACGTTCTGAAAGTTACACACAAATCTCCTTCTCTCAGATGGACTGCAGATTCCTTTCCGGCTTTGAATCCGCATTCCTTCCAGCTAAGAGCAGGAAAGAAATTAAGTCTCAATAATTATTACACATCAGCTTCTCATGGGAGCCCCAAGAGGAAAATCTGTCATTTCACTTCAACATTTACTGTAGCAATATTGACAAAGTGTCCCTATGTCACTAGCTCAGAGCACTGGATATATGCACATCTTCACCAAATGTGTGAACAAGAGTGATCCTCATTCACTGCAACTTCTTTAAGGACTGTATTCTGTTCTTGTTCAATCTAATGTCAGTTTTGCCAGATATTCAAATTGAACTACACTTTGACCCCAGCATAAGAAAAGTTTGTTCCTAAACTTTTCAGTTTCCTAATGATAAAATGGCTTTCTACAGTACTGAATATTTAATCTCATAAAAACTAACGAAAAGCACCCAATGCAACTCAATAAATTCCTGTAATAGTGCATATCACATACATTTGATGCAGTTTGTCTAAACTAAAACTAAACCAAATTTGTTTTGTGAAGTCCTTTTCCATACAACTCTTTTCTAGTATTCCAGGAGACTTGGCTGGTCTTCTCCTGCAATTTTTTTAATTTTTTTTAGAAATACATAATCTGAAAGGATAAATAGAATTTGATCCTGTCTCCTGGAATCTCTTGCAATAAGAAGCTTACTTAAAATAAATAACATCCACTGTTTGCCAGAGCAAACTTACTTTGCTCTAATTAGCTTAGCTTCTTGAAGATGTAGTGATCTTTCTGGAACATTTTTAAGGTCACAAGAAGCCATCCCTTCCAGGAACTGGTTCTTTTATAGTCTCTTTTTTTCCAAGATATCTAGGGTAAAAACAAAAATAGAATTTCATAATCCCTCAGACGGAATGAATGATGCATGCTTCTTCAAGTTGTGTTGAATGCCACGATCAAGATATTAAATACTTTTCACAGAATTTCCTGTGCAAAATTTTCTGCGCAGGACAAAATACAAGTCTAAGGATATGGCCCCAGACATGGTCTCAGGCAAGAAACTCAGATTTGTACTTCTGATCATGTATGTATTGTCATACCAAGCTGCAGACAATGGACAGTCCATGATTCTACACCTGTACAGCATGTAGCTGAATCTCCAAAAAGATTTCTCCATCAGATACTATTTGTATTTATTTATTTACTTATTAGCACTTCAACATTCATGAATTGCAAAATTTATTTCCAATATGACCTAAGACAGTTGCTGCAATGACACTTTCCAGACCATCTGAAGTAATAGCTCAAAAACATGGATTGTCAATTTATTTGGTCACAAATTTTATTGAGACCAGAGTTATTAACAGAGTAACTCTCCCAACATTTAGTATTTAACTCAGATAGACTGCTTAATCTTTAGTCTTTTAACACTACCAACAGTTACTAATTCCATAAGATCTCTGCAGCTGTGTTTTATCTAAACAAAACCCATAGAACCGAAGAGCCAGGAACAATACATAATATCACTTATCAAGATGAAGAAAAGATGCAGCAGTGTAATGATTGGGTTGTTGTCTTATGTAAAATGAATTAAACTCCTGCTTTTTAAAATTAATCCAGTGCTTCTGCAGATTTGAAGTGTTTTTTCAGACAACTTGGTGTGCTGCACTGCAGGCTCTGGGGAAAATAAGGTTTTCAGTTGAAAAGCAGAACTACAAAAAAAATTCACACTTTTAAAACCAAACACAAACGTGTAAAGTCCAAATACATAAAGCATCCGAGATATATGGGAGGAACATTGTCCATGTTTTGGAGAGGGGAAATGAGGTTTTTAATGGGCAAACACTGCTTAATACTAAATACATAAAGACTTTTGGGAAAAAAATTAGTACTATATAGCTTCCCACCTAGCTTCCCACAGAGCTCACTTATCTATAGGGCTACAGAGTCGCACTTCTTGTTATTTCTCTCCTGGAGACATTTTTTTGTATACCGCCATGTCCACCTTACCAGAAAGGATGGTATGTATGTGTTCTGGCAATTAGAACATTTGCTGAGTTATCAGAGGTAGGCAACCATCAACCACATTGAGAAAAGCTGGAAACCTGGAAAACCTCTTCCTAGCAAGGACTCCAGCACATTAAGCATTTACCCACAGCTTGAGCTCCTCAAACTTTTAGGTAGTTTCTGAGAATGAGTGAGGTCTAATACCTGAGCATCAAATGTCCTTAGGCAGCACACATATGTTGAAGGACTAGAAGGATAGTTTCCAAAATGAGAGCAGTGTTTAGGTCACAAGCAGGAAGAGAACTCACGAAAGTAAGCATGGAATTTTTGCATGAAATCCCAGCTATCCACAATGTCTAGGGCAAACTTATCTGGAGACCTTTCCTGAACATTAATCCCTAAATGATGCTTTCACCGGCTTTTAGATCCTTACATTTTGATTCTTACGCTGGTTCCCTTTAATTACACTTTGCCTCTCTCCAGTATATTTTGTACAGATTTTGTAAGTTAAGTACACATTGCTTCTGTTCTGGGTCTTCTCTATTGCACTCCCAAACAAGAACAGGGCATAATTTTTGCATATTCAGCTCCCAAGTAGCACTTTCTTCACAGAAAGAGTTCAGTTTACTCGGACTAACTTTTCTTATTTTCTTGTTATTTTTATGTTTATTAAAATGCATACCAGAAATGTTGCAGTTCAGTTCAGACTGACATTCCCAAAGTCCACAGCCACTCACATCACCATGGTGACAACTGCACAAACCATTTTTGCCTACCCTCCATATGCACAAACATGAATGTTAGCAATTTCTCTTTAAACTTGCATTTGCCATAGTTCAAATTCAGTAAAGGCAACAAGGGTATAAATTGAGAATAATTTTCACTAGATGTTTTCTGCATCATTTTGCGCTGTAAACTTTCAAAGTAAAGTACTATTTTCAGAGTGTTTTCAAAAATATTTCCTTATTCTCTGTTCAGTAACAGGTGTTGTATAGCAAGGGAGTATCGTACTTTGTACATTCCTGACCTTTCTCATCCACATGAAGAATTTAAGTGGTGATGAAATAAAGACTAAGTCTACCACTCATCTTGTTTTATAAGTCTGAAAGAAATCTGTCATGGTTACAGAGTTCACAGTATCAGACATGCCTGTTGGACTTGAACTGGGGAGCACTGAGGCACTGCAGCACAGCAACATAGGGGGCGCACTCAGTTTTTTGAAACAAAGTCCACAACATTAATAATGGTCTTCCAAATCCAGAGCTTACATAGTAAATGCAGAATGGTAGCTTTTTAAACTGGCAATTAGGAAATCTTTTTTTAGAAGAAATTTTACTTCTACCAAGGAGAACTTAAACGTTTCATTTGTAAGAACTCCCCCATTCAAGTCAACTTCAAGCTGATGTTCACGCATAGAAAACAGGTCTGTCTGTAAGTACATCTTTGGGACTAGTAAACAACATGATAGTTTGCACATTTAATCTTCTGAGGTGCTTTCAAAATATTAGCAGTTGGATACTCTGAAAGACACTGTGAAGCACGTGAACTTCTGGGCTTCCCTTTTAAAAAGTTCGGACACCTCCTTCTCTTTGCCAGAGTGTCTCTTTTCAGTGATGATTATAGCAGAATTAGTCCCACTAAAACTGAGCTTAACTGAGTATGGAAATTATGAAATGACCTGATCTTTTGTCTGTTCAGCATACTGATAACCCCCACTTCAAAAGTCTATTTGGGCAGGCAAGCACTCAAGCTTAAGGAGGCAAAAATACATGCATATTTCTCCAGATTATGGAACCTTTTCTTGTGAGGGCTACTCGACACTGGAATTTGTATCTTTCCGTGCATTTAAACAGTCCTCTTGTGATGTTAGTTGGCTATTCAAGGAACACAATCTAACAAATTCGCTTCTGCCATTTTTTAAGAAATATTCTTATAAATGGCTATAACATTTGAGATGATAGATATTTTTAGAGGACTGCTGTCTTGTTATTAACATAACAGTTTCTGCAGTAAATAGTTCCCTATAGAAATAACATCTCAAGAGTCTCCTTAAAAGTCCACTTTTACCAGGAAAAAAAAAGGCTATATTTGTCTTGACTTTTTTGTGTGTTTTTTTGAGTAAAACATAAATGAAAGACAGAGACAGTGCTGGTTCTTTTTGACTGGAATTGTTTCTTCCCTGTCCTTTGCTGCCAGCTGACTATCAGCTTTAAGAAAAACATCCATCAACAAATACACCTGTAAGGCTAAATCTTTAAACACATTAGTTGAGTGTTCAGAAGAATTATATATATTGTAGGACTATTCTAAATCTTGTGAGTTTGTAGAGATGTGTGTCTGTGTGTGTGTGCGTGCACGCTCGTATGTGTGCTAAAGAGAAGGCAGATGTACAAATCTCCTTTACTGGAGGTGTAGACACAACTGTGTGATGGAGGTGGAGTTTACCTATGTTAGTGATAGGAAAACTGTAAGAAGTTTGCTGAGAAAAATTCCAAATAGAAGATGACTGAGGTCTAAGAGCCTGATTCCACAGGGCACAGGCTGGTGCAGGAGCTCACTGGTCAGTAAGGGAGATAAATATGGTTTAGATTTTTTTATATTTCCTCTCTGTTAGGAGGGAGGAGACAGTAGAAGGAAGATCCCTCCTCCTCCACAATCCCATCACCCAAAGATGGTCTTGCTATTTGACCAAGGGAAGTCCGATTACACAGAGTAACTATTTGCTAACAACAGTAACAACCAGTTCTTCAGATCTCACATTCATGTTCCTTCATGAATGTTTCCTTGCAAAATTCAGCTCAAATAGACAAGTTGAAGTTTAATCTCTCAGTGAACCTGGGCAATCAAAATCCCAAATTCCAAGCTTGAATAAAAGACAAAAACTGGGGCCGGTCCTGTTCAATATCTTTA